>NC_035177.2:33044135-33345957 GCF_001659605.2 Manihot esculenta | reverse complement strand
GATGTGGGCACAAGATTAGCATAGTCTTGCATCCAAGTTGGAGGCTATCTATATTTCTGAGATCTTTTAGGGAAAAAAAGCTCATTGAGGCTGGGTACAGTAGGATTAGGTGTGTGTAATACAAATTCAGTGAATTCTATATTAGTAACAGGAATGGAAAGGGCAATATGCTCAACATCCTTCTTGCTTGATTCACCTTTCTCCTTTCTAAAACTCTTCTTTGGGATGAACCTTTTATTTTAAAAGAGCAACTTTCTTATCATTCTAGTCACCAAGGCTAATTCTTCATCATTTAGCTCTTCTTCTTCCTCACTAGTGTCTTCAAAGGATACCCTTAGAGCAATGTTCTTTTTTATTTTGCTAGATTCCTCCACTTGCTCTCTCTCTAGAGTCATCTCATAATCAATGAGATTCCCCAAAAGTTCATCAAATTGTACCTTATCAAGTCCTTAGCATCCTTTAAAGAGATCACATTTGGTAGCCATTCCTTAGCTAGACATCTAAGAATTTTCTTCATCAATTTCTCATTTGTGAATGTCTTCCCAAGAGATTTCATTCTTCCAATGATCTCAATGAACTTATTACACATTTAGCTAATAGTTTCATCGAATTTTATTTTGAATAACTCATATTGGTAGATGAAGGATTCCATCTTATTTTCTTTGACTTGATTGGTACCTTCATGAGTGACAACTAAAGCATCCCAAATCTCCTTGGCTATAGACTTTATACGTACTTTGTTGTACTCACTTCTACTAAGAGCACAAAAAAATGTGAATGATTTTGTCATTAAGGGCTACCCTTCTCTTCTCTAATTCACTCCATTTACTCTTAGGTTTTTGTTCTTGCTTTCTCTTTATCACTTTTATTGAAAAGAAATGACTATTTTCTACAATATCCCGTAAATCAACTCCTTTCGATTTGAATAAATAGTATATTCTATTTTTCTAATATATAAAATCATTCCTATCAAAGAAGAGTGTTCTCACAACCGATTAACCTTCTTGAATATTGAGTGTTGCCATTTGATCTTTACTCTAAGATGATTAAATCTTCAAGAAAAGAAGACTAGCTATGATACTACTTGTTGTTCCTTGAAGCAAACCAAGGAGGGGTGAATTGGGTTTATAAAAAATTGAAGGCTAAAAATACAAATTAAAAAGGAATAAGGAAGGAAGAGTGATAATAAACACAAAAATTTATAGAGGTTCAGCTATCTCAAACCTACTTCCTCTCCTCAAGACCCTCCTTCAGAGTTCAACTCCACTATCAAATCTTATTTGGGTGAAGATTATAATTTCTTATAATTCTAGAGCAAAACCCTTGCTCTTTACCATTCTCTTTTTTCTCACAAGAGCAATCCTCTACTCAAAATCACACCCACTATAATTAATTCACTCAACAACCTTCACTCAATTTCCAAACACAAACCAATTACAACTCAAAGTAAACTTTCAAGAAATTAATGTTATGATTCAAGGTTTAGAGAGAGAAAAAGTGTGAAAACCTTGAATCTCAATTAATGTGTGCTTAGATAGTTGTTATAATTTTTTTCAGATAAAAAACACATTATATTTATAGTTATAACATAAATATAGTCATTGGAGATGCATTAAATGCAAATATAGCCATTTGTGTATAGAAATAGATGTTATTTTGTGCTAAAAAAAATTCAAGTTCGACGGCCGAACCTTTGGAAGTGAAAGCACAACTTCTTGAAAACAGTTTTTCGGCGGCTAAAATCCCAATGTTTGACGACCGAATATTTGAGAGTTTTTCCTCTTTTTCTCTACTTTTGGAAGTCTAACATTGATTTTAGAGATACAAAAATATTTTATTATTTGAAAATTTATAATTTAGACTATAAAATTCTGATTTTTCAATCCGTTTGAATATTTGTAACCTATATTTTAAGATCTTTTAGTTTGATAAAAAATAATTTCAAAGCACTCTATTTGAAAATTTTCATTTTGCTCCCTCAAAGAGTTATTGAGCAAAAACTTAAGTTACAAACTTTCAATTTTTATGATATTTAAATTTTTGTAACTTATCATTTGAAATCTCTTATTTGATAGAAAAATATCTTCACAAAGGCTTCATACGTCAAATTTCATTTTGGTCTTCAAAAATAATTACTCAAAAATTGACCATGTTTATAAGTTTTAGAATTAAAAAAAAAAAAAGAATTTGAGCCAACACACATAATTAATTGAAATTCACAATGTATAAACTAAAAATTATATTTTTGTCCCTTTCTTGTAGTATGCTTCTAATATGCTTCTAATCTTGACACTTTTCATTCTTGAAAATAAAGCAATTCCATTTATTTAAATTATGGACCTACAAGTTCACACAAATACTTCTAAAGATAATTAGTAGCACACCAATTGTTTATTAGTCATCAAAATAAGGATTAGAACACTTAGATCCAACAGTTCTTAATGGTAGTATTAAATTGAGTTTCTACCATATTGATGAAATGCTTGATCAGATTGAAAGTTTGACCTTTAAGGTGCATTATAAATGTCCATACTGCTATGGTATTATCCACAATGGTAAGAAAATATCTAATACTAGTGATAGAGGTAGTTTTGTAAGGTCCCCATATGTTTATATTGATTAGGTCAAAAGGCTACGAAGCAATAGTGTGACTTTTGGGAAAGGGCAATCTGGACTGTTTGGCCAAGGGATAAACAGGGCAACATATTATAGTATTATCACTAATGGTAATACCCTTAATATGTTTGAGTTTGTCAATAGATGCATTACCTAATCTATCATGAAAGTCAATAATAGACATAGAACATCCAGATATTTATCCAGAGGATATGAAACTTCCTTTATTAGAATCAGTCACAAGAAGCATGGTATTTACAAGAGTATGTAAAATAAAAGTAGTATTCATGATCTGATACAAACAGTAACTAATCTCAGTATGAGGAAAACTCGTTTGATTGAGCTTGAACAAGCCTCCGTATTTCTTTCCTACCACCATCACCCTTTTATTCAGAGGGTTCTGTATAATGCAGTATTGCTAGCAATTCACAACACAATAAGCACAACTATTCACTAATTGCCTAACAGATATGAGGTTGTAATGAAATTGTGGAACATACAATACATTATCAAGCATGATATGTCAAATAGATTAAGGTTGCCAGAATGTGATATTTGTGTTGTAGTCCCATCAGGAAAGAAAACAGAGACATGTTTGTATAAAATTTGTAAATAAAGAAACAAGGTTTTGTCTAAACACATATGATTAGTGGCTCTAGTGTCTAAACTCTAGCTAGTGTCATTATATAGTTTTGCATAAGAAGTTTTAATAAGATTAGACTTACCAGCAAAATCCATGAAATGAGAATTTAGTCCAATTGAAGTGCTTGGAGTGAAAACATTTTTCTAGCAATTACAAGCAAAATAATTTAGTTCTTAAATTTTTATTTCATCAATAAAATAATTTTTCTATTAAATTTACCATTAGTCAACTATTAATTAAAGAAGTCAACTCAAATTAAAATGACTAAATTGTTATAAATAGTAAATTATAAAGATTAAACTGTATAAATTATTAAAATTAAAAGGATTAAATTGTTATATTTTAATAATAAATTTAACAAAAAATTATTTTGTTAACAAAATGAAATCTTAAGGACTAAATTATAGATTTTATTAAACTTTAGAAACTATTCTATAAATTACCTTTTTATATAAAAAAATTGGCAAAAACAAAAACCTGCACTTGAATTATATAATATGACTAAAAAAATACCATATTTTAATAAATATATTTTATCCAAATATATCTATAATTATTATTAAAGTATAAATAAATCAAATTAAAGACAAATAGACAAAGCAAATTGCAGTTCTCACTCTAAAATTTTAATAAATGGTAATTTTATTTAATTTTTAATAATAAATAGATATAAATTTAAATAGAATGATGAAATTTAATATTTTTAATAACATAGGTATAATTTATGGACAAATTTAATTTTTTTGCAAAATAACTTAGATTTTTTTGCTTATCCACGTATAAAAGGGTAATATGGCTTTTTGTTTTCTTTTACCTTGTTGGCAATAATGATTATTTTTTAGTATACATAATCGTAAATTCCCTTGAAATTTTTTTTGTTGTCAAGATTAGATCTAATAAATTGAATCCACAAAGTTATAACTTTATAAGTTTGAATTAGAGACATACGCCTGAAATAAGGTATATATATATATATAAATGTAAAATAAATTTAAAAATCTACAAGGTCATTGGTTGATCCACACATGAAAATATAAACATAATCTAAGAAAGAAAAATATCCAATATGCTTTTACATATTAATCATATATGCTCAAGCAAAGACAATTAATAAAACAAAATAATTTTATTACAATAATGCAATACAACAAATATTAAAATCAACTCAAATTTATTTAAGTAACAAAAGAAAAGACAATTTTTTTTTAAAGAAATGAGGTTAGAGCTCATGATCATGGATCATTATTACAAAATACTACAAAGAAAGACACAAAACACATTGATCATTATTCCAAAATACTACAAAGAAAGACACAAAACACAGAAGAGAAACTAAATGCAAAGGATCAAGGCAACAATTTAAGGAGAAAGAAAGAAACAACAAGACCCACAAGTCCCATGAACTTGGATGGGAAAGAAGTGAGAGAACTTGCATTAGTGGCCGGAGAAGGAGTAGGAGTAGTAGGAGTAGAAGGAGGCGGAGGAGGCGGAGGAAGAGTGGTGGGTGGAGAAGGAAGAGGAGTAGGTGAAGGTGCTGGTTGAAGCCCAGGAGTTCCCACTTGCGCTTGAACAGCTACAGCCAACAGAAGAGAGCAGGCAAAACTGATGGCGATAATGGTCAAAAGAGTCTTGTGAAGAGCCATTTTCTTGATTATCTCTTATAAACACTCTTTATGCTTTTCTAATTTTTTATGCTTCACAGTGATTTCTTATGTGTTTCTTTCTTTCCCTTTATATAGCTAAGCAGGGTTAGGAAAGTTAAGAAGGTTAAATGATGTGTATAAACACTTATGTTTCTTGGAAATTCTTTGGGTGATGAAACCTATGAATCTAAACTTGTCTTTTTGGATAGTTGTTTATCACATAGTTGCAAGAATAAATATTTTTAAAAGTTGAAGTTGGAATTGGGAAAATGAAAATGCCTAGCTAATAAGGTCATGGATTTTTGCTGGCCAAACATAATAACTATATATATTTCTTGTTTAATTTCTAAAAATATTCATTGTTCACCTATGTTGATGGACTCTTGTCATATGTTAACGGCATATTTGATAATTTCTTTTCATGGGTAGTAAAATTATTTAATTTTCAAGTCAATTGCTCCAATTTTTTTTTATTACTTTCCAATTTGTTTTATATATCTGGGAATTAAATTTCATTTAATTGATTAAACTATCCAAATGTTGATACAACGAAAGTCGAATGGTATCACAATTTTTTTTTAAATTAACATTTAAGATTAAGTCTCCATTGGAATATATTTTTCATTTAATTTAACGTTTAGATACTCCAAAAAATTATTTAATGGTAAATATTTTTCTGATTAAAAAATTAAGACATTTGAAAAAAATTGATTTACTCTTCTCACGAGAGAAAATCATTTTCTGAATTTTGAAAATATTATTAACACTTTTACTTATAAATTTGTTAATATATTTTATTTTTAAATTTAAATTAAACAATGAAAAATAAGTTATATTTTGAAAAATATTATTTATGAAAAATATTTTATAAAAAAATATTTTTCACATTTTTTAATGTTTGGAACACTTAAAAAAATAGTTAACATAAAATATTTTTCTAATTAAAGAAAAAATTAAGTTATTTTAAAGAAAATATTTTTTATTTTTTTTTAAAAAGTAATTTTTTATATTTAAAAATCTTATTAATATCTTTATTTATAAATTTATTAATATATTTTATTTTTAAATTAAAATTAAATAATAAAAAATAAATTATTTTGTTAGAAAATATTCTCGACCAAAGTAAATGATCAAAGAGAGAAAATAAACATTTTCTTGTTTTATTAAGAAGAAAAAAGCAACGTTGCAATGTTTGAAGGCAAAACTAGTGCGGATATATGCATTAACAAGTCACGTACCTCTTATCGTCACGAGTTTATAATTATATTTTAATTTTTAAAATTATTATATATTACACAACTATTTTATAGCAGTACACTCATATTATTATATAACAGTAAACTCAACACCCCTTCCTCAAGTTGAAGCAGTTAAAGAGAGTAGATTCAACTTGTTAGACAAAGAACTATGACGAAAAGTGGGCAAAGGTTTGGTAAAGAGATTTGCCAATTACTCTTGTGTGGGAAGATGGCTAAGAAAAATGAATCCTTGTAGGAACTGATCTCGCACGATATGGTAATGGATCTCGATATACTTGGTACACTCATAGAACATTGGGTTAGCAAGAATGTGAAGTACTGCCTTGTTGTCGCAACAAAGACGGATAGACAGAGCAACTGAAACCTGCAAGTCTTCAAGAATAAATCTAATTCAAAGAAGCTCACAACTCACAAACAGTGTTAGCCATGGCCCGATACTCTATCTCAGCAGATGATTTAGAAATTGTAGTCTGTTTCATTGTTTTCTAAGGTATAAGGCAAGGCCCCAAAAAGATGTAGTAACCAGATAAGGACTTCCGAGAATTTAAGCAAAATGCCTAATTTGAATCACAATAAGCAATGAGAGATAAATTAGTAATACGAAAATATAATCCCTAATGCAAAGAGCCTTTAAGATATCTAAGTAGATGTAAAGCAGCCTCCCACTGAGGCTTTCTAGGCATGCTCATAAATTGGCTGAGATACTGTACTGCAAAATATATATCGGGCTAGTTAAATTTATGTGAAGAAGCCTTCCAAGTAGCCTCCTATTTATATCAGGTTCGCTCAGAAGCTCTCTTGAATCAGGAGTCAGATGTAAACCCTACGGTAAAGGAGATGATGTTGGTTTATAAGGGAACATGCCTGCATCTTTAAGAAATCTGAAATGAACTTTGTTTGACTTAGAATAGTGCCCTGTGAGGATCTGGCAACCTTAAGGCCTAAGAAAAATTTCAAAGGTCCCAAATCTTTGATAGTGAATTTAGAATACAATGCATATTTGCATTCATTAATTGCATCAATAGAGTTCCCACTAGGATTACCTCATCAACATATACCAATAGAGCTAGAAACAAAGTAACAGTGTGTTGAATAAAAAGGCAATAATCATGAGAGGATTGTGTAAAGCCCAAAGTTTTAAGGAAGGTAGTAAACTCAATATTCCACTGGCTAGATGTTTGTTTGAGCCCATATAGGGACCTTTGAAGTAAACAAACTTCCCCAAGCTGGGCCTTATGATAACCCTGAAGAGGTATAAAATATACCTCTTCATTTAAATGTCTATGTAAGAAGGCGTAAAAAGGCATTATTTATGTCTAACTGAAAGATGGGTCATTATTTAGAAGTGGCTAAAGCAATGAAGATTCTCACTGTCATAAGCTTAGCCACAGGAAAAAATATATCTTTATAGTCCAAACCCTCTATTTGATTGAAACCTTTTGCAACTAAATATGCTTTGTATCTCTACCTCACTAGTGGGTTTAAATTTCACATACCCACTTGCAGCCTATAACCTTTTCGTTCTTGGGTAAATCAGTAAGGGTCCAGTTATTGTTATTTTCCAAGACTTTTATCTCTTATTCCATGGCCTTAACCCATTGAACATCCTTGGATGCTTGTGCATATGTGCAAGGCTCATGAACTTTGTTCACATTGCAAATGTAAGAGCTGTAGGATGGACAAAAGGAAAGGGAGGATGTGGGGAAAAGATTAGTGTAGTCTTGCATCCAAGTTGAAGGCTGTCTATTTTTTTAGATCTTCTAGGAAAAGAAGGCTCATTGAGACTGGGTACAGTAGCATAAGTTTGTGTAATACAGAATCAGTAAATTCTATATCAGTAACAGGAATAGAAAGGGCAATATGCTCAACATCCTTCTTGCTTAATTCTCCTTTCTCCTTTCTAAAACTCTTCTTTGGGATGAACCTTTTATTTTAAAAGAGCAACTTTCTTATCCTCCTGGTCACCAAGGTTAATTCTTTATCATTTAGCTCTTCTTCTTCCTCACTAGTGTCTTCGAATAACACCCTTAGAGCAATATTCTTTTCTAGTTTGCTAGATTTCTCCACTTACTCTCTCTCTAGAATCATCTCATAATCAATGAGATTCCCCAAAAGTTCATCAAATTGTATCTTATCAAGTCCTTAGCATCCTTTAAGGAGGTCACCTTTGATAGCCATTTTTTAGGCAGATATCTAAGAATTTTCTTTACTAATTTCTCATTTGTGAATGTCTTCCCAAGAGATTTCATTCTTCCAATGATCTCAATGAACCTATTACACATTTAGCTAATAGTTTCATCGAATTTCATTTTGAACAACTCATATTGGTAGATAAGGGATTCCATCTTGTTTTCTTTGACTTGATTAGTACCTTCATGAGTGTCAACCAAAGTATCCCAAATCTCCTTGGCTATAGACTTCATACACTTTTTTGTACTCACTTCTACTAAGAGCACAAAACAAAATGTGAATGACTTTGTCATTAAGGGCTACCCTTCTCTTCTCTAATTCACTCCATTCACTCTTAGGTTTTTGCTCTTACTTTCTCTCAACCACTTTTGTTGGAAAGAAAGAACCATTTTCTATAATATCCTGTAAATCAACTCCTTTCGATTTGAGAAAATAGTAAATTCTATTTTTCCAATATAAAAAGTCATTCCCATCAAAGAAGGATGGTCTCACAACCGATTGACTTTCTTGAGCATTGAGTGTTGCCGTTTGATCTTTACTCCAAGATGATTACATTTTCAAGAAAAGAAGACTAGCTATGATACTATTTGTTGTCCCTTTAAGCAACCTAAGAGCGGTGAATTGGGTTTATAAAAAATTGAAGACTAAAAACACAAATAAAAAAAGAATAAGGAAGGAAGAGTGATAATAAACACAAGGATTTATAGAGGTTCAGTCATCCCAAACCTATGTCCTCTCCTCAAGGCTCTCCTTCAGAATTCAACTCCACCATAAAATCTTCTTTGGGTGAAGATTAAAACTCCTTACAATTCTAGAGCAAAATCCTTGCTCTTTACTATTCTCTTTTTTTCACAAGAGTAATCATTTGCTCAAAATCACACCCACTACAATTAATTCACTCAACTACCTTCACTCAATCTCAAAATACAAACTAATTACAATTCAAAGTAAACTTTCAAGAAATTAATGCTGATATGGCTCAAGTTTTAGAGAGAGAAAGAGTGTGAAAAACTTGAATATCAATTAATGTGTGCTTAAATGGTTGATATAATTTTTTTCAGATAAAAAACACATTATATTTATAGTTATAATATAAATATAGCCGTTGGAGATGCATTAAATACAAATATAGCTATTTGTGTACTAAAATAAATGTTATTTCGTGTTAAAAAAAATCCAAGTTCAGTGGCCGAACCTTTGGAAGTGAAAACATAACTTCTTGAAAACAGATTTTCGGTAGCTAAAGTCTCAATGCTCAACGGCTAAATATTTGAGAGTTTTGCCTCTGTTTCTCTACTTTTGGAAGCCTAACATTGACTTTAGAGGTACATAAATATTAAATTTTTAAAAATTCACAATTTAGACTATAAAATTCTGATTTTCAATCCGTTTGAATATTTGTAACCTATATTTTAAGATCTTTTAGTTTGATAAAAAATAATTTGAAAGCACTCCATTTAAAAAATTTCATTTTGTCTCTCAAAGAGTTATAGAGCAAAAACTTAAATTATAAACTTTCAATTTTTATTCTATTTGAATTTTTGTAACTTATAATTTGAAATCTCTTATTTGATAGAAAAATATCTCCACAAAGGCTCCATACGTCAAATTTCATTTTGGTCTTCAAAAATAATTACTTAAATATTGGCCATATTTATAAGTTTTAGAATTAAAAAAAAAATTGAGTCAACACACTTAATTAATTAAAATTCACAATGCATAAACTAAAAATTACATTTTTGTCCCTTTGTTGTAGTATGCTTCCAATTTTGACACTCTTTATTCTTGAAAATAAACCAATTCTATTCATTTAAATTAAGGACCTATAAGTTCACATAAATACTTCTAAAGATAATTAGTAGCACACTAATTATTTATTAGTCATCAAAATAAGGATTAGAACACTTAGATTCAACAGTTCTTAATGATAATATTAAATTGAGTTTCTACCATATTGATGAAATACTTGATCAAATTGAAAGTTTGACCTTTAAGGTGCATCATGAATGTCCATACTGCTCTGGAATTATCCACAATGGTAAGAAACTATCTAGCACTAATGATAGAGGTAGTTTTATAAGGTCTCCATATGTCTATATTGATTAGGTCAAAAGGCTATGAAGCAATAGTGTGACTTTTGAGAAAGGGCAATTTGGACTGTTTCGCCAAGGGACAAACAGGGCAACATATTATAGTATTATCACTAATGGTAACATCCTTAATGTGTTTGAGTTTTCCAATAAATGCATTACCTAATCTATCATGAAAGTCGATAATAGACATAGAATATCCAGATATTTGTCCAAAGGATAAAACTTCCTTTATTAAAATCAATCACAGAAAGCGTAGTATTTACAAGAGTATTTAAAGCAGAAGTAGTATTTATGATCTGATGCAAACAGTAACTAATCTCAGTATGAGAAAAACTCATTTGATTGAGCTTGAACAACACAATAAGCACAATTATTCACTAATTGCCTAACATATATGAGGTTGTAATGAAATTGTGGAGCATACAACACATTATCAAGTATGATTATATCAAACAGATTAAGATTGCCAGAATGTGATATTTGTGTTGTAGTCCCATCAGGAAAGAAAACAGAGACATGTTTGTATAAAATTTGTAAATAAAGAAACAAGGTTTTGTCTAAACACATATGATTAGTGGCTCTAGTGTCTAAACTCTAGCTAGTGTCATTATATAGTTTTGCATAAGAAGTTTTAATAAGATTAGACTTACCAGCAAAATCCATGAAATGAGAATTTAGTCCAATTGAAGTGCTTGGAGTGAAAACATTTTTCTAGCAATTACAAGCAAAATAATTTAGTTCTTAAATTTTTATTTCATCAATAAAATAATTTTTCTATTAAATTTACCATTAGTCAACTATTAATTAAAGAAGTCAACTCAAATTAAAATGACTAAATTGTTATAAATAGTAAATTATAAAGATTAAACTGTATAAATTATTAAAATTAAAAGGATTAAATTGTTATATTTTAATAATAAATTTAACAAAAAATTATTTTGTTAACAAAATGAAATCTTAAGGACTAAATTATAGATTTTATTAAACTTTAGAAACTATTCTATAAATTACCTTTTTATATAAAAAAATTGGCAAAAACAAAAACCTGCACTTGAATTATATAATATGACTAAAAAAATACCATATTTTAATAAATATATTTTATCCAAATATATCTATAATTATTATTAAAGTATAAATAAATCAAATTAAAGACAAATAGACAAAGCAAATTGCAGTTCTCACTCTAAAATTTTAATAAATGGTAATTTTATTTAATTTTTAATAATAAATAGATATAAATTTAAATAGAATGATGAAATTTAATATTTTTAATAACATAGGTATAATTTATGGACAAATTTAATTTTTTTGCAAAATAACTTAGATTTTTTTGCTTATCCACGTATAAAAGGGTAATATGGCTTTTTGTTTTCTTTTACCTTGTTGGCAATAATGATTATTTTTTAGTATACATAATCGTAAATTCCCTTGAAATTTTTTTTGTTGTCAAGATTAGATCTAATAAATTGAATCCACAAAGTTATAACTTTATAAGTTTGAATTAGAGACATACGCCTGAAATAAGGTATATATATATATATAAATGTAAAATAAATTTAAAAATCTACAAGGTCATTGGTTGATCCACACATGAAAATATAAACATAATCTAAGAAAGAAAAATATCCAATATGCTTTTACATATTAATCATATATGCTCAAGCAAAGACAATTAATAAAACAAAATAATTTTATTACAATAATGCAATACAACAAATATTAAAATCAACTCAAATTTATTTAAGTAACAAAAGAAAAGACAATTTTTTTTTAAAGAAATGAGGTTAGAGCTCATGATCATGGATCATTATTACAAAATACTACAAAGAAAGACACAAAACACATTGATCATTATTCCAAAATACTACAAAGAAAGACACAAAACACAGAAGAGAAACTAAATGCAAAGGATCAAGGCAACAATTTAAGGAGAAAGAAAGAAACAACAAGACCCACAAGTCCCATGAACTTGGATGGGAAAGAAGTGAGAGAACTTGCATTAGTGGCCGGAGAAGGAGTAGGAGTAGTAGGAGTAGAAGGAGGCGGAGGAGGCGGAGGAAGAGTGGTGGGTGGAGAAGGAAGAGGAGTAGGTGAAGGTGCTGGTTGAAGCCCAGGAGTTCCCACTTGCGCTTGAACAGCTACAGCCAACAGAAGAGAGCAGGCAAAACTGATGGCGATAATGGTCAAAAGAGTCTTGTGAAGAGCCATTTTCTTGATTATCTCTTATAAACACTCTTTATGCTTTTCTAATTTTTTATGCTTCACAGTGATTTCTTATGTGTTTCTTTCTTTCCCTTTATATAGCTAAGCAGGGTTAGGAAAGTTAAGAAGGTTAAATGATGTGTATAAACACTTATGTTTCTTGGAAATTCTTTGGGTGATGAAACCTATGAATCTAAACTTGTCTTTTTGGATAGTTGTTTATCACATAGTTGCAAGAATAAATATTTTTAAAAGTTTGAAGTTGGAATTGGGAAAATGAAATGAAATGAAATGCGTAGCTAATAAGGTCATGGGTCTTTGCTGGCCAAACATAATAACTATATATATTTCTTGCTTAATTTTTAAAAATATTCATTTTTCACCAATGTTTATGGACTCTTGTCCTATGTCAACGGCATATTTGACAATTTCTTTTCATGGGTAGTAATTAAAATTATTTAATTTTCAAGTCAATTCCTCTAAATTTTTTATTACTTTCAATTTGTTTTATATACCTTGGAATTAAATTTCGTTTAATTGATTAAACTATCAAAATGTAGAAGATAAAATAAAAGTCGAATGGTCGCACAATTTTTTTTTAAAAAAAATTAACATTTAAGATTAAATTTATGTTCGAATACATTAATATTCAAAAAAATTATTTAACAGAAATTATTTTTTTAATTAAAAAATTAAATTAATCTTTTAAAAAATAGAAAGTCTTTTTTTTTTATTTTAAAAATCTTATTAACTCTCTATTTATAAATTTATTAATATATTTTATTTTTAAATTTAAATTAAACAATAGAAAATAAGTAATGCTTCTACTTGTGCAGGAATCGAAACAGGAGCAGGAATATTTTTGCAATAATAGCCGGTTTCATAGCCGGATTAACCATATTTTATATGTTTGAGTTTATTTAATTATTTTTTATGGATATTTTAATGCTATTTTCAAAGTTGTAAAAATAATAATGATAATAGCTAAAAGAATATTTTGAAAAGCCATTTTCTTGATCTCTCTTATAAAAACTGTGTTTTTCTTATTTGATGTTTTAGAGTGATTTCTTTTATGTTTCTTTCTTTCCTTTTATATAGATAATTAAGAAAGTTTAATTAGGAGGTGGAATAATGTATATAAACACTTCTCTTTCTTGGAAATTCTTTAGATGATAAAACCTAATATAATCTTGTCTTTTTGAAAAGTTGTTTATGACATAGTAGTTTTAATAGTTGACATTGGAATTGGGAAAATGAAAAGAAATTCATGGCCAATAAGGACATGGCAATTGATAAATGGTCTTTGCTGGCCAAATGATAATAACACAAAAAACAATATATGATACCTTGAATTTGTTGCTTAATTTATTATGTTGCCATTATTCATTATTCAACAATGTTGTTGGATTCTTGTCATATGTCAACCGAATATTTTACATTTTCTTTTCATGGGTAGAGAAAAATATATGGGTAGAAAAAAATATATATTTAATTTTCAAGTCAATTCCTCTAAATTTTTTACTCTTCAATTTAGTCTAATCTTAGAATCATTTTTTTTTTAATTTTTTAAAAAATTATTATTTAATTTTTGAAACATATCACATGATCATAGTATTCACATGTTTCAAAGTAACTTTTAAAGAAACATCATGCGTCTTTTTTAGGTTGTCTTTTAATTTAGTTAATTTTGCTGTTTGTTGCAACTTTATAATGTATTTTTAAATTTCAAAATTTGAAATATATCTATAAAGTCCATTGTTTCTTGCAAATTTATTTATAGACACCCAGATATCTGTACATCCAATCATAAAAATAAAAAAAAAAATTAACATATCATAATTTTAATTGGTAGTATCACGATATTAGATAGTACCAATTGAAATTTGATTTCAAGGTCAGTAAGAACAAATTTGAAAAGTTAAAAATTTAGAGTTGAATTGAAAATTAAATAGTTTTACCACCCATGAAAGGAAATGCCAAATATGTAGTTGACATACGACAAGAGTCCATCAACATTGGTGAACAATGAATATTTTAGAAATTAAGCAAGAAATTTTTTTTTTCCTTTTGTTATTATCATTTGCTCAGCAAAGACCATTTATCAATTGCCATGTCCTTATTGGCCATGAATTTCTTTTCATTTTCCCAATTCCAATGTCAACTATTAAAACTACTATGTCATAAACAACTTTCCAAAAAGACAAGATAAGATTATATTCATAGGTTTCATCATCCAAAGAATTTCCAAGAAAGATAAGTCTTTATATACATTATTCCACCTCCTAATTAAACTTTCTTAATTATTTATATGTAAAGAAAAGGTGCAAACATAAGTCATACCAGGTATGATTCTAATTCTCCACCATCACCACTGGTATCCAAGCAATCCCCTTCAAGGACAACAAGGTTTGCTGGTGGTTTCACAAAGCGATAGAAAGAAGCATCTTTACTAGTTGAATCATCTAAGGAATTATTTGCTTCCACTGCAGTATAATAAACAATTTAGCTGATATTTGCATTATAGCATCACCATATAGAGTACAGTATTTAAACCAACCAGGGACATCATCTAGGCACCAAAATTGATCATTTTCTTCATCAGAAACTGCATGGGAACCACTTTGCTCAGCCTGAACTGATGTGCCCTCTGCTTGCTCCTCAACAAAAGTACTACATAGTTGGCATAGTGGCTCCCAATAAATGGACAAGCTGATGTAAAAGTAAACCAAATTCAAAATATTAATAAAATGATCTGGGCATCTATATCCACAAAAGTAAACCTTGTGAAAATTGTTGACAAAATAAGCATAACTTATGGGTGTGCAATTGATCATTTTCTTCATCAGAAATTGCATGGGAACCACTTTGCTCAGCCTGAACTGATGTGCCCTCTGCTTGCTCCTCAACAAAAGTACTACATAGTTGGCATAGTGGCTCCCAATAAATGGACAAGCTGATGTAAAAGTAAACCAAATTCAAAATATTAATAAAATGATCTAGGCATCTATATCCACAAAAGTAAACCTTGTGAAAATTGTTGACAAAATAAGCATAACTTATGGGTGTGCAGGGACATAATGCATTCTAAGATATATAACACATTGTCAACCTTACATATCAGATATAAAAAAGACATAACAAATTTTTGAAAATTAAAAGTCAATCTGAATTCCGCAACAATAAATTTACAAATCATGAGTACAATGACAGAATTAAAAGCTACATATATGTACTCTCACAAATTATTCTACAATTAAATGGAAAAAAAATGTGATCTCTAACTAATTGAACAAGAACTCTAAAATCTATATCCAATAACTTTAGAGACAGAAATTAACTTTTTACATGAAAATTTGCTTTGTTTAGTCCAATTAGAACTTAATCATAAAGAAATGATAAAAGTTAGGAGACGAAATACAGAAACCAAACCTCTTTTGAGAAAGAGACTCCAAAGCATGCAACACCAGGTTATATAAATACTGGACCTTCCTACTATACACCTGAATGGATCCTTGAAGCAGCGAAGCAACTCCACTCCCAAAATAAACAGCAATTAATCAACAAGAAAACAGAAACGCAAAGAACGTGTTACCATAAAAGCACAAAGAACCCAGACCTTCGGCCAAATTTAGAGAGGCGGTAGCGGCTGTAATTTTGCCCGAGTAAATCTTCAACAGGTAGTCTTCGAGCTTCGATGCAAGATCTACCTCCAAATTGGCTCCTAGGTCTCTCTCTGCCCGGAGAGTGTGGATATTGTTTGGAGGCTGTTCTGTTGGTTTTGGCATGGTGGAGAAAGAGTAGAAAAAGAATGGTGAAGTAGAGGTAGGGTTGACTGGGGTGAGCAAGGAATGGCGTAAAAACCCAGATATTCAATTTGATTTGCAAAATGAGTTTTCAAAGTTGGAGAAAAGGAGTTTTTCAATGTTGGACGATAATTAGACTCTGGTTGGATTAGTTACGGAGGGGAAGCACAGTGTCGGAAGAAAATACTTTTTATATTTTATTTTTCTTTATTATGTTTAAATTAATAAAAATAAAATAACGATTTTTTTCCTTATTTTAATAAAAAAAATAAAAGAAAATACTATTACTTTCTTAATATTATTATTTTATCTTTTATTTTTAAATAAAATCAAAAAAATAAAGAGTATAAAAATAATTTTAAATTAAAATAATGTTTTTCTTTAAATCAATTTTTTTAGAAAATATTTTTCTTTCCTTCAACTTTTTTCAGTATCAATCCAAACTATATAATTTAATTCTTAAAATGTAAAGACATAATGCTCCAATTGTAAAAAATAATGTATCTCATTTTTATATTCTCATAATTTTTATTTATTTTATTTTTTTATATATATTAAAAAAATATTTTTAAATTTTTAATTATATTTATTTTAAAGATATAAATTTTATTAAATATTAAATTTTTTTTAAAAAATGTTAGAAATAAAATAAAATTAAATAGAATTATAAAAAATAAAATAAATAATAACTAAAAAATAATAAAAATTATAAAATGAAAAGAATATAATAAAAAAATTAAAGCGATTTAAAAATGGAGCAAATAAAATAGTAAATTATACTTTTGGCATTCATTCAAATGTATATTTTGATTTTAATTTTAGCATAAAATTGAAAATAAACATTTGGAATTGAAACCAAAGTACAATTTTTTTTATTTCTATTTAGTTGTTTGATATGTTGATTTTAATTTTAGTTTGGATTTAATTTAATAAAGTTTTATTTGAATTTAAGGTTTTAAAATAATTTTATGTAATTAATTTCACAAAAAAAAATTATATTCTCACCCTTTCATAATTTTTATTGATTCTCAAAATTATTTTTCATTTTTTTTCATTATAATAATATATAAAATGCAGCCACCGATGATTTTTATAGAGATTTTATTCTTTTAGACCCATGTGATTCCGTGGCCGTGAATGATTTTTTAAAGGGAGATGAAACCGGAAAAGTACCAAAACAGTATTTATAAGGGAAGCACAACTTGCAAGAGCTTTCAGTCTTGTGAGTCCCCCACAAGACGTTCCAGGGAACTGCACACAAATCATCACTTGGAAAGAACCTGGATGAAAATCTCAACTTCCTATAGCCGATTGCAGTGTTGGAGCGAATAACTGTAACGTAGAGCTGGATTTTGCTGCTTATGGTAATTATGGTAATTGATGATCTGAGATCCAGAAAATAGGGTTTTATAATGGGTTCTGTAAAAACTGGAAAAACTTAGACCTAGAGGAGGGTATTTCTCCTTTTATATGTTTCCTTTTGTCTGCTAGTGACGTATTAACAGAACGAGTATCATTGGACCACCTGTCCCTGCTACGTTGATATGGACGTACGAGGAAATCAGATCTCTGTCCCATGCACAACGGCCCCTGATTCTCCCCGGACGCGCATGCGGATGGTCCCACAAGGCGAAGGGGTTGAACTCCTTTCGGGTTCTGAGCTGGGCCAGAGGATGAGGTTAAGACTAGGCTCGGAGGGGATCTGTCCATTGGGCCGGAAGAGCTAGACCAGCCTGCTTGAAGAAACGGACTGGAGCCCGGTCTTTAAACTGAATAGACTGGACCTGGTTCTTGGAGGAGGCTTAGTAGCCTTCAGGTTATGAGCTGCCCTAATGGGCCTGGCCCTAGACCGGGGTGAAGAAACCCAGCGGTCATCAATTGCCCATTTACCTTCTCGTCAGTTATTGCTTCGACTGATGAGGGGGTAAATCCCAAGAATCATTATGACCGCGTCTGTTTATGTACTGCTTCCTTCGTAATTGTAATAACCGGCTAGACTTCGGTATCGAAATTCCTACCGTCCGGTGGAATCTCAGATGTCGAAAACCTCTAGAAGGGTAAAACCATGTTTTTATAAAATGTTTTAATGTATTTTATGTTTTTAAGTAAAAAGGAAATTGAGTTTTGAATGAAAAAGGCCAAGGAGACATTTCCAGGTTCGGCCGCCGAACGTGGGATGGTTTAGGGGGGCATGTTAGGTTTTCGAAAGTCTCAAAGGTTCGGCCGCCGAACCTCATGTTCGGCTGCCGAACTTGCATGAGATGTGGGGGCACGTTCGGCTGCCGAAAGGTGGTCTGCCAGCCCTATATAAGAGCTCCATGACCGAAATAGGCGAGTTTTCTCCCCATTTTCGGCCACGGTGAGTTCATGCTCTCCTTTGGTTCGTTTTTGATGTTTTTCCTCCGATCTTTCATGTTTTAACAAGCTTTATGTTGATTTGAAGAGATTTTAGCAAAAAGAGCAAGTTTTGGAAACTTGGAGACCAAAGAGCGGATCTCTCCCATCTCCGAGTTGGATCGTCTCTCCTCTCGTTCTACAAGAGGTAAGAGTAGATCCATAGTTCCTTTCATGTTTTTAGTAAGTTTTATGAGGTTTTATGGGGTAGAAATGCATGGTTTATGTGAAGTTTATGGATTTATGCTATGTTTTTTAGCAATGTTGGTTGTTTGATGTGTTGTAATTGGGGTTTAAGATAGTTTGAAGCCCCTAGGAGCTTGTATGCTTGAGTATGCATGTTGTAGAATAGGTTTATGCATGTTTGGAAGGTTTGGGAGGCGTTTGTGCATGTTGGAGCTGAGTTTCTGCCACTTTAGAGAAACTCAGGTTCGGCCGCTGAAAGGATTTTCGGCCGCCGAACCCGCTTGTGGAGGCAGCATTCGGCTGCCGAAGCCTGCCCCCGAAAGAGGACTTTCGTCTCTGGAGGGCAGTTTCGGCCGCCGAAAGTGCCGCCGAACATGCATGAGTTTCGTCTCTGTCTGGGAGTTTCGGCCGCCGAACCTGCCTGACTTTCGGCTTTGGAGGGACTTTCGGCCGCCGAACCTGCCGCCGAAAGTGCCCTGTTTAGCCCTCCTTTGCATGAATTCCTTGATTGTTTTGAGGTGTTTTAGGGGGTTTTTTGGAGGATGTTTTAGAGTTATGTTTATGTATGTTTGGTCCCTCATCTGAGTCCACCTATGTAGGTTCGGACCCGAGGAACCGAGGAGGTCAGCAGTGCTAGATGCTTCTGAGTCCTTAGAGCATCAGCCAGAGGTGAGTAGAACAGAACTATGCTTTCAATTTAATAAAATGTTTAACATGATCCATGCAT
Source organism: Manihot esculenta (assembly GCF_001659605.2). Lineage (NCBI taxonomy): Eukaryota > Viridiplantae > Streptophyta > Magnoliopsida > Malpighiales > Euphorbiaceae > Manihot > Manihot esculenta. The sequence continues at coordinate 33,326,198 of NC_035177.2, read as the reverse complement.
CATAACTGCCATGTTTATGTAGGTTGTATCGCATTAGTAATCACGAATATGATGCATTGCATTTTTACTGTTGATGTGGATGGATGTTGGATGACCCACTAGCTCTTAGTATGTAACCTAGAAAGTCCAGGGCTGCCCATGCCACACGTCCTGGCACCATGTCAGAAAGTTCCAGGCTGCCCATGCCACGTGTCCGGGCAAATGCATGATTGTTTATGAGAAATGAGAGTTATTGGTGACAAGTCCGTCCTTGATGTGAAATGTCTGTGCTATGATGCATTCCATGAAAGCATGAATAATTAAAATATTTTATGGTTCTGCTAACTGGGCTTTTTAGCTCACCCCGTTCCCTTAACCCCCAGGTTTGCAGGTACTGGATAGAGCAGGAGGTTGGATAGAGTAAAGTTTTGGTTATGTAATAGCTAGTAGTGGACATGATGGATGTTGTAATGTAATGTTGAGTTATGTAATGTAATGACGGTATTGAGGTTTAGAAGTGTGCTTGACCCTAGCTGTGTAATCCCTTTATGAATGCATGATCTTTTATTGATGTTTATGTTTTACCAAACTTAATGCATGATTATGGCACCCCATTGGAGCATTGTTGAGGACTCCATGGTGGGGTTAATGTTAATGTCTATGTTAATGCATGCGCAGGTTGAGTTTGGTTCATGAATGAAAAGAAAAGTTTTAATTTTTATGTATGTTGTTGATCATGTATGGGATTAAACAGGTTTACAGGATGTATGTTAGGCTTGCTATGGGTCCCGGCGGCCTTAAGCCAATCTGGATCCTAGCGCCGGTAGCAGTCCGGATTTTCGGGTTGTTACAGTAATGCCTTTTCATCTTTTTGTCATTTTGACTTTCGAGTCCCCTCTGTCTTTTTCCATTTATGGCTTTTCTTTGTCCTTCGTGCATACTGCCATCTCCACTTTCCTGCTTTTGTTTTTCAGGTATGCTTTTCTTCCTTTCCTATGAATATCTTTTAAGGATCCTGGTATCGCTGGCCTAGAGTCTAGCATCATCCCGTCCAATATAAGAACCTCATTCTTAGGGTATATCTTGATATTGTCCCTATTGCAATCTTCAGGACCCTTACCGAAATGGAGGATCTTTCTTTCTGATTTGCATACTTCTGGAGAGTGGCTTGAGGCCTCCATAGCTGAGATGAGGACCCTTGCAAGCAGGGCTGAGATCGCCTTTGTGAGGAATGTCCATGGGGTCCTTTCTGGGGTCGGCCTGACTGCCGAGGATAAGGAACTCAGCCTTGTAGGTGATGGGGGTGTAGCGGAGAAGGTCGGGGGCAAGCGCCCCATCTCCACCGAAGTGCTTGTCTTGGTTCGCGTTCCAGAGAAGTCTCGGGCTTCTAGAAGACCGGCTCCTGCCTTTCTCCCTTTCGGGAAGAAGGAGAAGGTTTCCATGGTGCCCCTGACGTCTGTTCCTGACTCAAACTCATGGAATAACATGGTTTATGAGACCTATTGTGGAATACAAGATGCAGTTCATATATGTAACATAAAGCGACTCGTGGCGGGCTCGTGTCAGGATTTCAATATAGGGCGTTTGTGCTATGAGGGACAGAGATTTGCTGCACTCAATCGAGCTTCTGTTGATGCTTTCAAACATGTGTTCCGTGATATTCAGAGTTTGGCTCACAAATATGCAAGTGAGGACAATGCATTCATGGCTATGTTTAAATCAAGAAGCAAGGGTAACCTGCTAAAATTAGTCCAACATAGTATGTGTGTAGGTTTGCAACATTCACTTGTTCCATTGCTCTTCAGAATGCCTCGTCAATTTTCCCATGGAATGTTTTGTTCATTCAGTAACCAGTCGACAAGGCTGATCTTCCTGGGACTTTAACTCGAAGACTTATGTTTTTCACGCGTGATATACACACAGCATATGATGGAACAGTGAGAGATGCTCATGGGTATCAACTCGTTCAGTTCTCCTATAATATCTAGGCATAGTTCCGTTGGAATATAAGGAGCGTCTAAAGGAGTGTAGGGAGTCTGCCGAGCTAAAAAAGAAGAGGGGAATCCAACAGACTCGTGAAGCTCATCCTCCAGACTGTAAGGATTCATTGAAAGCTAAGATAATAGTGTAGGTGATAGTGATGTAGATGATAATGTACCTAGGCATGTAAGTCCTTTGAGGACGGTTTTTCCTTCAGTGGCGTGTATGATTAGACTGTGGCCCTTCTTTTTCTTTGAATGAAATTTCATTTTCATTTATTTTGCTTGTTTTCCTCTTCTTTTGCTTTCAAACTCATCGGAACTAAAATTCTATTATTTGACTGGATTTTTGGCTTATAAACTTGTTTATTTTGCTAAGGCATTTTTATCTGTAAGCTTTTTCTGGGCTGGACTATCCTTGCCCATGAGCTCTATTTTTAACATGGGACTAGACTCTCGACCTACGAGTCCTTGTGATTCTTATAAGGACTTCATTATTATGAGCTCGGGCATACAGCCTTTGCTTAATAATAATAGGTCAGATCATATACCTTTGAAGGTGATAAGCAGGGCTGGCCTTTTTGTCTTTAGTTCCAATTTGATAAGAGCTGAAACCGGGGTCTCATCTGCTCATGCCCTTGGATTTCTCCTCGAGTTGCCCCTTTTACCTCCTTAGCATTTATGATGTAAGTGGTGAGGGGGTAAATCCCTAGGCTTCATTTGGGATGGCGCTGCTTTATTTTAGACGATTTTACCTCTCTGTCTGGTATAATGAGTTCGGGCATCTGGTCTCCTTTGAGGTTATCCTTTGTCAGTCGGTGCGGTGTGGGCTATATGCCCCACTGGGAGGGAGAGTTCAGCTTTATTGTTGTTTTCCTCTTCCAGGGTCATTTTTGCTGAGCGTTTATTTATTGAGAGTTAATCCGAGCTGTGGGCGGGATCATTTGCTTTTGTTGTGAGTTCGTCCGTTTAGCGGATTAAGGAGCTCGGATTTCTGTTCTTTGCTTGAATTTTTGTGCTACAGCTTTTGCGCTGTTTGTGTGACGGGCTCAGGAGTTCGGAAATTCTCCTTCCTTTTTTGTGGAGTCATCACTTAATTTCTTGTTTTCTTGACGAGCCTCATACGGGATGTGTTCCAGGGCTCCAGGTCATTTTTGTTCCGAGGAGATCCTGTTGATCCCGCCGGTCGCCTTTACTCTAGGAGATCTTACGGGATCCTGGCCGTTTTTGCTCCGGGGAGATCTTGTTGATCCTGCCGGCCGTTTTTGCTCCAGGAGATCTTGCGGGATCCTAGCCGTTTTTACTCCAGGAGATCTTACGGGATCCTGGCCGTTTTTGCTTCGGGGAGATCTTGTTGATCCCGGCGGCCGTTTTTGCTCCAGGAGATCTTACGGAATCCTGGCCGTTTTTGCTCTGGGGATATCTTGTTGATTCCGCCGGCCGTTTTTGCTCCGGGGAGATCTTGTTGATCCCGCTGGCCATTTTTGCTCCAGGAGATCTTACGGGATCCTGGCTGTTTTTGCTCCAGGAGATCTTATGCAAGATTCAGGCTCATTGACCTTACTGTCGCTTCGTCATCTCAGCTGGTTTTGTGCCTAACTGAGGTCTTGGGTAAGATTCAGGCTCGTTGGCCTTACTGTCGCTTCGTCATCTCAGCTGGTTTTGTGCCTAACTGAGGTCTTGGGTAAGATTCAGGCTCGTTGGCCTTACTGTCGCTTCGTCATCTCAGCTGGTTTTGTGCCTAACTGAGGTCTTGGGTATTTATTTCTGTTTCATTTTTCCCTTTTATTTCTTTCATGAAGCAATGTGAGTAGAGACAAATAATGAGTTAAGACGATAAGCATCGCCTATTTTATTACCGTGCTTTTTAAGATACAATAGGTCTTTTGCATTTGACGATACCTTAAGGGAAGTACCTTTTCAAGTGCTGGATATTCCAGGCATGGGGCTCAGGGTTTCCCTGCATATCTTCAATTCGGTATACCCCTGGCCTGACTACTTTTGTTATTCTGAAGGGGCCCTCCCAGGTCGGTGCTAACTTGCCTACTGCCGCTCTTTTTCCCGTAGCCTCCAGGTTTCTCAGGGCTAGGTCTCCCACCTTTAGGCTTCTTTCTCTGACCCTTTGGTTGTAGTAGTGAGCTGCTCGTTGTTGGTAAGCGGCAGTTCGGACTTGGGCTTCCTCCCTAACCTCTTCGAGGGCATCCAGGTTGCTTCTCAACTTGTCATCGTTAGTGCTCTCGTTAGCAAATTGGACTCGATGAGTGGGAATTTGCAACTCGACAGGGACTACGGCCTCTGTGCCAAAAGCGAGTGCAAAAGGCGTTTCCTTAGTGGACGTTCTGTGGGTAGTTTGGAGTGCCAATAGGATGCTGTTGAGCTCTTCCGCCCAGTTTGCCTTTGCCCCATCCAGTCGTTTCTTCAATCCTTGGAGGATAGCCCTGTTGGTGACCTCTGTTTGGCCGTTGGTCTGAGGATGGGCCACTGAGGAGAACTTGTGCCATATGCCCATGTTGGCCGTAAATGCTCTGAAGGTGTTGCAGTCAAATTGCCTGCCGTTGTCTGAAACGAGCACCCTCGGTATGCCGAATCTGCAGATGATGTGCCCCCATACGAAATCTATCATCTGGCGGGCTGTGATTGTAGGAATTGCCTCCGCCTCTGGCCATTTTGAGAAGTACTCCATAGCCACCACCACGAATTTTCTCTGTCCTGTGGTCTTGGGAAAGGGCCACAGGATGTCTATTTCCCATTGTGAGAAGGGCCACGGGCTGGATATACTGGATTGAGGAGTGGCTGGGATATTGATGGCGTTAGCAAACCTCTGGCATACATCGCATTTTCGGACAAACTCTTCTGCCTCCCTTTTGACAGTGGGCTAGTAATACCCTTGCCTGAATATTTTGTTAGCCAGTGTTCCTGCCCCTTCGTGAGCTCCGCATATTCCTCTGTGTATTTCTTCCATCACCTTCATTGCTTCCTTCGGGCTTACACACCGGAGCCAGGGGCTGGACTTCCCTCTTCTGTATAATGTCCCCCTTACTGCTTGGTAGTTAGCAGCTCGAGCTGCTATCCTTCTTGCTTCATCCTTGTCTTCAGGGAGCTTTCCCTTTTCCAGATATTCCAGGTATGGAGTCATCCAGTTCTGGCCTTGTTCTACCTGCAACACGGTGGCTGTTTTATTAAAAGCAGGTGTGTTGACATGCTGTATGTATACTTCATCAGGGAGCTGTTCTAATTCTTCCTTGGACAATCGACTGAGCAGGTTTGCTTCCTCATTTTCCTCTCGAGGTATTCTTTGGTATTTGACGATGGTTCCCCGACCCTTGAGCTCGGCTTCTATGGCTTTTACCTTTGCTAAATAATCCTGCATGGTTGGATCTCTGGCCTGATATACCCCAGTTACCTGATTGATTACCAGTTAGGAGTCACTATTTACTTCGAGGTCGGTTACCCCTATCTCCGTTGCTACCAGCATCCCATTTATTAAGGCTTCATACTCTGCCACGTTATTGGAGGCCTTGAATTCTAGGCGTAGGGCGTAGCAGACCTTAAACTCTCCAGGTCCTTTAAGCATTATCCCAGCGCCACTGCCCCCAGCGCTTGATGCCTCGTCTACATACAACTTCCAGTCAAATTCTTGGAGAGGCTCTTCTTCTCTCCCATTCCCTGATGCTTTAGAAGATGACTCTCCCTGTTCCTTGTTGAACGAGCATTCCGCTATGAAGTCAGTAAGGGACAGAGATTTTATAGCGGTTCGAGGTCGATATTCTAGGCAGTAAGAGCTGATTTCCATGGACCAAGCGAGCATTCGACCTGATGTTTTTGGCCTGCGCAGAATCTTCTTCAGAGGTTGGTCCGTCATCACTATACCTTGATGGCTTTCCAGATATACCCTAAACTTCCGGACTACTAGCAATAGAGCATACGCCACCTTTTCAATGTTCAGGTATCTGGTCTCGGCACCCTTAAGCACTTTGCTGACGTAAAATACCGGCTTTTGTTCTCCTTCGTCTACTCTTACCAATACTGCACTGATCGCTTGTTCAGAGGCCGCCAAGTATATCAGAAGTTCCTCTCCTTCCAAGGGGCTATTGAGCACATGGGGGGAGCTGAGGTAGCCTTTAAGCTCTTCAAAAGCCTTTCGGCAGTCTTCCGTCCATTCGAAGTTTGGTATCTTCCTCAACTTTTTAAAGAATGGCAAGCATTTCTCTGCCGACCTGGACATAAAGCGGTTTAACGCCACTACTCTCCCAGTCAGTCTCTGGACATCCCTTACACAGGTTGGTTCTGGCATATTCAGTATAGCTTCTACTTTCTCTGGATTGGGCTCGATGCCTTTTCCACTCACCATGTATCCCAGGAACTTTTATCCTCTGATAGAGAAAGCACACTTTGCTGGGTTCAGCCTCATTTTATACTGTTCTAACACACTAAATACCTCCCTCAGATCTATCATATGCTGTTGGAAAGTGGGGCTTTTGACTACCATATCATCTACATACACTTCTACATTCCTGCCGATCTGATTTTTGAAAACCTTGTTCATCAGTCTTTGGTATGTCGCCCCGGCGTTTTTCAGCCCGAATGGCATGGCTTTATAGCAATAGGTCCCATCTTCTGTTATGAACGAGGTCTTTTCTTCATCTGACCTGTCCATTGGAATTTGGCGATAGCCAGACATAGCATCCAAAGAAGATATGTAATCGAAACCGCCGTAGAGTCGACCATTTTATTAATATCAGGGAGGGCATAACAATCTTTTGGACAGGCTTGATTTAGGTCAGTAAAATCTATGCACATCCTATATTTGCCATTGGCCTTTTTGACTAATACAGGATTCGCTAACCACTGTGGGTACATGACTTCCCTAATAAAGCCTGCTTCTTCTAACTTCCGCACTTCCTCCCTGATGGCCTGTTGCTTCTCCCTTCCTACTATCCTCTTCTTCTACTTTACCGGTTTGGCATCAGGGAGGACGTTCAGTTTATGGGTCATCACCTCAGGGTCAATCCCGGGCATGTCAGAAGGCTTCCAGGCGAAGCTCGATGCGTGGCCTCGGATCAAGGTCATGACTTCAGTTTTTTGTTCTTCAGTGAGGCTAGCATTGACACTGAAGATTTTATCTGTCTCTGCTTCTGATAAAGGAAAGGTCTCCAGATCTCCGATCGGCTCTGTTCTGGTCTCTTTCTCCTCATCCCTGACCTCTAGCACCTCTGGGTCGAGTCTCTCTGCCGCAGAGCTCGGCTCCGCCACTGTGGCCAAGTACACTGCTCTCGCTTCCTCCTGGCTTTCCGGACTACTCCTACTCCTGCCTCAGTTGGGAACTTCAACGCCAGATATCTGATACTGGTGACCGCCTCAAAGTCAAACAATGTAGGTCTCCCCAGGATGGCGTTGTAGCTCAACGGGAGTTTGACCACTAAGAACACCGTATAATGGGTGTGAGTTCTTGGTGCTTCGCCTAAGGTGAGAGCCAACTTCACTTTCCCTTCTACGGGTACTGGTACCCCTCCAATCCCCTTGACCGGTGCCTGATCCCGAACTAGCTGTTCCTCGGGGATTCCCATCTGTTGGAAAATCCGGTAGGGTAATAGGTTCACCTTGCTCCCATCATCCACTAGAATCTTCTTGACTCGATAGTTGTGAATGATGGCTTCAATGACAAGGGCATCGTCATGGGGCATCTGAACACCCTGGGCATCCTCCGGAGAGAAGGTGATGGTTACTGGAGAATGCTCGACTACCTGCATGACTTCGGTGCTGCTACTTTCTCCCTCTCGACTCCTCTTTTTTCCCCTACGGCTCATCCGACCTCCTGTTCCTCCAACAATCATGTTGATGGTCCCCTTGGTCCCATCATTCACTGGTCCAGTTCCTGCCTTCCTTGGTGCTTGTGTTGCCGGATTAGGCTGAGGCCTTTGTCCCTCCGGTTTCCTCACGAAGTTCTTAAGATGCCCTATTTTTATCAACCTTTCGATCTCTGTGATCAACTGAAAGCAGTTATTGGTGTCGTGGTCGTGTGTGTGATGGTACTGACAATATTTGTCAGGATCTCGCTAGTTTGCTTCCGTTTTCATAGGCCTAGGCCATCGGAGGAACTCCTTGTCCTGACGGCTATGAGCACTTCGGCTCTAGAAGCGTTGAGCGGGGTCGGCGTCTCCGGAACCCATGGTGGGAATGGCCTCTGTTCTGAGATCCGAGGAGGGAGAGGTCTTTGGTCCCTTCGCTCCCAAGGTTGTCTATACGGTTCAGGCCTCTTTCCATGCTTTTTCTCGTGCCTTTCTGATTTCCCTTCCTCTGGTGTTTTCCCTTTATCTGCCGCTCCCCTGGCGAACCTGCTTGTCACCAAAGCATCGTCCTGCCTTATGTATTTTTCAGCTCGCTTCATCAGCTCGGCCAGTGAGGTCGGAGGTTTCCTGCTCAATGAACTAAAGAACTCAACCGAGGTCGTCCCCTTCTGCATGGCTTCTATAGCCCTTCCTTCATCGAGCTCGGAAATTTGCAAGGCTTCCGTGTTGAAACGAGCGACATACTCCCTGAGCAATTCGTCTCTCCTTTGCCTAACTGTCTCCAGGTAACTCGTCTTCCTATCTGCGGGTACCTCGGCGATAAACCGGCTGATGAAGCGGGTGGCCAGATCTCCAAAGCTACTAATACTTTCTTTCTCAAGGCTGTTGAACCACGCCCGTGCTGGTCCTGAGAGCATCGTAGGAAATACCTTGCACATCAATGCATCTGATAAAGTCTGCAGCTTCATGAAAGTCTTGAAGTTCAAGACGTGTTCCCGGGGGTTTCCGGCTCCGTCGTATGCGGCCATAGACGGCATCATAAATTTCTTGGAAACGGTCTCCTGTTGTACCCACTTCGAGAAGGGCAAAGAGGTGTGCAAGATAGTTTGGTTCTGATCCTTTGTCCCCAGCTCAGCCAAGAGCTGCTCTCTCATCTTTTGCAGCTTTTGGTCTACGCTCTCCTCTTCTTTCCTGAGTTTCTTCTCCTGGCGGTACTCCTCTTCTTCCACTTCGCTTCTTGTCCACTTGGTTGTTTCGGCGGAATAACTGTCGGCCCCATCGTTCTCAATCATCTCTCTCACCCTCCTTCCATGAACCCTGGCCTCTGGCTCTTCCTCTTCTCCAACTCTTCTTTCCCTTTCTCCAGTTTCCTGGCTAACAGTTTGAGGATGGTTGTGGGTAAGTTGAGGTCCGTTGGTCTGGGGCTCTTCTACCACTGGCAATATGTTTGTTGGGGTGCTAAGGCCCCGATGCTGCATTATCTGCCCCAACCAGTGGGCGGTGTTTTGTAGTTGGAGTGCCATGGATTGGAGGTTCTGGTTGGACAAGGTAGCGGTGGAAGCGTTCCCTGCCAAACTTGGCGAGGGGTTGAAAGGAATGGGTGTTTGGTTGTTTGGTGTTGTGGGGCTAGAAAAGGAGAACTGCTGCCCCTCTTGGGCAGAGCTCAGGTCATTCGGGATGTTAAGGTTGTTGTTTTCATTGTGATTAGCCATCGTGGATCTCAATGGGTGTTGTAAAAGTGGAACTCCGGTGATGAAAAGATCTCCTTCGTTTTCCCACAGACGGCGCCAATTGATAATCTGAGATCCAGAAAATAGGGTTTTACAATGGGTTCTGTAAAAACTGGAAAAACTTAGACCTAGAGGAGGGTATTTCTCCTTTTATATGTTTCCTTTTGTCTGCTAGTAGTGACGTATTAACAGAACGAGTATCATTGGACCACATGTCCCTGCTACGTTGATATGGACGTACGAGGGAATCAGATCTCTGTCCCATGCACAACGGCCCCTGATTCTCCCCGGAAGCGCATGCGGATGGTCCCACAAGGCGAAGGGGTTGAACTCCTTTCGGGTTCTGAGCTGGGCCGGAGGATGAGGTTAAGACTAGGCCCGGAAGAGATCTGTCCATTGGGCCGGAAGAGCTAGACCGGTCTGCTTGAAGAAACGGACTGGAGCCCGGTCTTTAAACTGAATGGACTGGACCTGGTTCTTGGAGGAGGTTTAGTAGCCTTCAGGTTATGAGCTGCCCTAATGGGACTGGCCCTAGACCGGGGTGAAGAAACCCAGCGGTCATATGTAATTATGAAGATGCTCACCATGAAGTTGATATGGATGATACTGCTTAGCTGGATTTTGCTGCTTATGGTAATTATGGTAATTATGAAGATGCTAACCATGAAGTTGATATGGATGATGCTGCTTATGGTAATTATGGTAATTATGAAGATGCTAAACATGAAGTTGATATGGATGATGGATGTTCAAAATGATGATGAATGATAGAGCTCTGAGGCATCTTCAACTCAAATCTGGACCGATAGCTATCATCAAAAAGAAGATTTCATTTCTAAAACTTTTGCCAATCGCAACTAATTGACATCGAGTAGAAGCAAGCATACTCTTAACTAGGGTTGTGTATGATTTTTGTGGGTCCTAATTGAATTGAAAAATTATTTTAAAAGTATACAATAATAAAAAAAAAATTCATAGCTTAAAAGTCGAATCGAATTTATCTAGTTTTTTAATTTAAGTTATGGTTCTTTATGAAGACCGTATTAAATTTTATCAAAAAAATTAATATTATATATATTTTTAAATAATTTATAATGATATTATAATTTTAATATATATTTCAACTATACATTTTATATTACATATAATTTTAATAAAATTATGGATATATATAATTGTAATAATATTTAATTTTTAAATATTTCTTATCATTTTATTTATATTATATTATATCTAAATAGATTATATATATAAGAACAATATAAAATTATTATATATTTAATTACTGATTAATTATTAAAAATTTACAGTAGTATTTAACTAATTTAATTCATTAATTATAGTTTGTACTATTTAAATAGATTATATTATATAATATTTCTATATTAATAGAATTTATACAAATAAAATATAAATTACTAAAATCAATTACATATATACACGTACTTATTATTATTATCCATATATATAATTATTAATTAAATTATATATTAATAAAATTATAAATAATTAAATTAAATTAATTGTAATTATTTTTTTAAAATATACTATTTTCAAGTTTAACTACAAAACTACGTAGTTTTCTTATAGGAAACAAATAAAACTAAATAAATATACAGCATATTAGAAGAATGCTAAAAGTTCATTTAATTATAGTATTTTTTTGTGAAAAAATTGTAATAAAATTTTTGAAAGTTTTATTGAAAGTTTTTTTTTTCTTTTAAGAATTTAAAAATTATAATAATAAAATTATATTATATTTAGAATTTTTTATTAATTTAAAATTAAAAATAAAAAAATTATAAATTTAAAGTCAAAATAAAATATTTATGGATATGGGTTTCATCGTCAGACGGCCGATAAAAAATAATCTCTGATATTTTTATAAAATACGTCAGAATTTTTTTTTTTTTAAATAATGGTTTGGAATCAATTTGACATTAAGCTATTATTTATTTTATTATTTATTTTTTAAAAATTGTGGCATGGTGTCATCTAAAGCCGCGTTAAATTAGTTTTAATTTTTTTTTATTGTTAATATATTATAATAATATATTTATATGATATTAATTTAATAATATTATTTATATTTTTATAATAATAAATATTTTTTATAATTTTAATATATTATGAAAGGGTGAGAATATAATTTTTTTTTTGTGAAATTAATTACATAAAATTATTTTAAAACCTTAAATTCAAATAAAACTTTATTAAATTAAATCCAAACTAAAATTAAAATCAACATATCAAACAACTAAATAGAAATAAAAAAAAATTGTACTTTGGTTTCAATTCCAAATGTTTATTTTCAATTTTATGCTAAAATTAAAATCAAAATATACATTTGAATGAATGCCAAAAGTATAATTTACTATTTTATTTGCTCCATTTTTTAATCGCTTTAATTTTTTTATTATATTCTTTTCATTTTATAATTTTTATTATTTTTTAGTTATTATTTATTTTATTTTTTATAATTCTATTTAATTTTATTTTATTTCTAACATTTTAAAAAAAATTAATATTTAATAAAATTTATGTATTTAAAATAAATATAATTAAAAATTTAAAAATATTTTTTTAATATATATAAAAAATAAAATAAATAAAAATTATGAGAATATAAAAATGAGATACATTAGTTTTTGCAATTGGAGCATTATGTCTTTACATTTTAAGAATTAAATTATATAGTTTGGATTGATACTGAAAAACGTTCAAGGAAAGAAAAATATTTTCTAAAAAAATATTTAAAGAAAAACATTATTTTAATTTAAAATTATTTTTATACTCTTTATTTTTTTGATTTTATTTAAAAATAAAAGATAAAATAATAATATTAAGAAAATAATAGTATTTTCATTTATTTTTTTATTAAAATAAGAAAAAAAATCGTTATTTTATTTTTATTAATTTAAACATAATAAAGAAAACTAAAATATAAAAGGTATTTTCTTCAGACACTGTGCTTCCCCTCCGTAACTAATCCAACCAGAGTCTAATTATCCTCCAACATAAAAAACTCCTTTTCTCCAACTTTAAAAACTCAGTTTGCAAATCAAATTGAATATCTGGGTTTTTAGGCCATTCCTTGCTCACCCCAGTCAACCCTACCTCTACTTCACCATTCTTTTTCTACTCTTTCTCCACCATGCCAAAACCAACAGAACAGCCTCCAAACAACTACAACATTATCCATATCTTGTCACAAAATAAATTGCAGTTAAAAATAGAATTTTGGTGGCTAGATGCTTTTGCCACAATATATTTTTCCCGTGACATGCCGTAGCTAGAAGTGGCGTAACTAAAGTTTAGTTACAGAATTTACCTATATTATGGCTATAATAAATATTTATTAGCTAAAATTATTGTCATTAAAAATAAATATTGTGGCTAGTTATTAGCCACGATAATAGAATATTTGTAACCACATTTTCTTTTTGCCACAACAACTTTTTTTTGTAAGTGATTTTGCTATGATTATGTTACAAAAATAATAATGTGGCAATTTAAACTTATGTATAGTTACAAATTTAATTTTATGGCTAACATATCTAAATTTAGCCATAAACTTAATTGTATGACAAAAAATATTTACTATTAGCCACATTTAAATAATTATAAGGCAAGAATAAAATTTATAGCCACAAAAATAAGAAAGTGACAAGTTCTAGTATAATTGTTACACTTAATTTTATTTTATAACTATTGAATAAAGCCACAAAATTATTAAATTAGAAGCTATTCTAAATATACTATATACGGCTACTATTAATTATTTGTAGCTAAAATGTAATATTTATTTAATTTATTATTATTTAATGAGATTATATTATAATTTACTATTATATATGTTATTTATCTATTAATAATTTTGGTAAAATTTATAATAGAATATAAAATTTATATAAAAAATTTAGCTAAAATTTAAATTTATAAAATAATTATATATTAATATTAAGACTCAATCAGAATGACAATTATAAAATAACAATAAATTTAATCCAAAATAACTAATATCCAAAATAAACTAATTTAAGTTATAAAGCAGTCACACTAAAAATACTTGAAATTATAATACTATACTAACACTAATATTAATATCTAAATTTTCTAAAAGTAGTATTATAAGGCTGCTGGCTGCTTCAAAATCCAAAACTTCAAATATACTGCAAATCATCCTCCAATTTTATCATCTTGGGAATCCTCCATAGGCTGTATAAAATTTTATTTGAAAATATTAATAACAAAATTATATAAAATAGATAAGGTTCATACTAGTTATATAGCTTACAAAAATTCTTATATTAGAAAAAAAATGAGACTTAGTTTTTAATCACTTACTGATGCAATATTATTGTTTTTCTCCAAAAGCATCTTGAATTTCTGCTCCCATATTCTATTTCTCTACAAGTTTCTCATCCATTTGCTTCTTAACATCATTTACTTGTTCACTTGCTTCTTTTTGAATTTGTTGGACACGCTCGTTTGCTTCTCTTCTTGAAGTATCAAGTTGTCTAAGTAGTTCTATCTTTGTAGGTCTAGCACCAAAATATTCCGTGACATTTTTTCTAAGACCATAAGCACGTACATAACCATTTTTTTCTGGCCCAAGTACATCAGCAAACATAGCATCATCATCCAGTGAAATTTGTCCTTCTTCTCGTTGTTTCTTTAGTTGCTGAAACTTTTCCTATATAGATATTTATATTTATTGATATTAAAAAAAATCAAAATATAGCATAAAATACATAACAAATAAATAAAACATATGTAAAAAGTATTACAATGGCTTCTTGTGATATTGGATCAATTTCTTTGCCTTTCTCTTTCTAGATTCAAGAAAAAGCTCTAAGCGAGAAGGTGTTTTTCCATTTTTTTTCTTCTGTTCAAATAAATATAAGAATTAGTATTAGTTTATCATAGATCTATATCAATAAAAATTTGAGTTCAAGCAAAACCAAACTTTCCGTAAAAGAGTCAATTGACTTAACTACAAATATGCTGCAGATAAACAAAACTTGTATAAAAGAGCTAACATTTTTACAGCTAATGATATCAATTCAAGCGTTAAAATTCATAATACTGTTGATTATTATTTACTCTATAAGTTTGGATGCTCATAGGGTTGACCAATCATAATTCATTCCTATATTTAGAATATTAAACATGGTCAAATTTCACCATTAAATGAGTGAGTTATTAATGGTATTTGCTGTCTAATCTAATACTACTAAAAAATTGCCATGTTTAACTTTAATGAGCATAAAGAAAAAGGGGATTTGTTTTGATGTGGGAAATGAAAGGTTAATAACGGCAGTCTGAGTCTAATTAGGCATTTATAGAAAAAATAGTAAATAGCATATCAAAAAGTTCTAACAATCATATGAACTTCAAAAGGCATTATTATTTTTTTTTTTTTGATAAAAATAGTTTTTATTAGAACTTTAAGAGTTATAGCAGAATACAAAGAATAACAACAAGCAGCTAGTTTATACAATTACAGGTTGACCAGTTCTTGATTGTTGAGCTACTAAAAAGAATTTGGATTAAGGAATAAGGAAAGCTAGGCACATCTTAAACCAAATAAAAGATCCATAAAAGATCAAATCATAAACTTTCTCAAGCTCTAAATTAGAATTATCAAATACTATTTTGTTTCTTTCTAGCCATAGTCCACAAAACGACAGCAGTAAAAAGGGATTATTTATGTATCATTTAATTAATAAAAAACACTATAATACTAATAAAATAAAAACAAACTCATACCATATGATCTCTCAACCGAGCAAAGCTTTTTGTCCCCGTGTATGGCGGCATAGAACGCTTGCATCTATTTGTCTTATTTTTGTTGCTTCTCTCCTAAAGAAAAATAATGAAAAATTTTCAGAATTTATGTTAGCTAACAGAAACTGAATTCATATAAAATAAATTATTAAATTTTACACGAATTTTTAATACCTGAAATGCATTTTCTGTCCAAAGATTAACCAAATACTTCCAATCTTTTACATCCATATCCTTAGGCTTGTTTCGAAGACGAAGTGAATAAGTTGCCTTTGAATCAAAGTACTTCTTCTTCAACTTATGCCTATAATACCTATATAATGCATTCATATGACCGAAAATTGCTCCCTTTCTTGCATCAGAATACTCAAAAGTGAACTTTTCCTTTTAGCAAAGAAGTAAGAAACAAAGATTATGATACTTAATAGAACTAAAAAAATTATAATCATTTTATAATGGATGTAATTTAATATAAATTTTTGTACCAATATGGTAGACCACATGTGGTCGAGCTTATCATCGGTAATCTTATTCTATTGTTTCACTTGCAATGGACAACACGACACACTTCTAACAGTTTGTCCTAAAAACCAAACAAATGCAGTAGCATTATCACCAATAGCTTGATCATCTTCATCAAATTCTACTGGCAATTTTTGCCCATTCTCCAATTGTGTGATTTTCAAGCATCGTGTTGGTCCTCTAGTTTTTCTTTTAATTGTATTGGAACCTATTTCAAAACAAAAGTAAAACAATAATCATATAATAACAAGAATTTCTGTACATAGAACAAGTAAACATAATCAATTGTTTAAATAAAATTAAATGAGTAAACCTGTTGTTGCAGTTGCATTTGGATTTTGAAGTTGATTAGAAGTGTGATCAACGGTAACTGCGGGTAGCTCGTCACCAAGTCCATTTGGTAAAATATCATAATCTCGAAATAGAGTGTATATATCAATGGGTTTCGAAGGGAACTTCTTATAACTATCCATTATATTTTTCACATCTGTATCATCTTTAATCTCTATCAATGCATCAAGATCACTAAGAGCTTTATCAGCCTTCAAGTAATAAAATTTATCTCCTTTTATAACATTAAATTCACAATCCTTTTTCAAGTCATCCAATATATCAAAAAATGAGATGAATCAACATCAAAATTAGGTTTCTCCATTAACCTACCATTTTCATATATTCTATTTGGTGAAAATATAAAATGGCCTTTATAATGATACCTCATTGTCTTCTGACTAGTATTCCCTGAAAAAAAAATTGAAGTTAGGCATCTAATTATTTACGAAAATTACTTAAAATTTATAAATCACATAAATATTATTTACCTTGAAAATTTGAAGCCTGATTTTGGTGTAACTCTTGAGTTTCTTGAAAGTTCTGGTTAACATTATTTTCAGTCTCATTTTCCAAGTTAATATTGATGGAATTTCCTTTCTGCAATTTGCATCGTCGAGCCATGATGTTTGCTTCTGCTTAATGGAAAAAATTGAATATTACACATAGAGGATAAATTAATATAAAAATAGTGAATCAAAGCTTTTTAACAGATGAAAAACGAATGAAAAGTAAATATCAGATGCCTTTCACGTGTTTAACCTAGAACAATTACAATGAAACATTAATTTTAAGGCTTTAGTAATTTTAAACGTACCTTATTGGATTTGATTGTGGGAGCTTCTCCTTTTGATAGTGAACAGAAATTGAAAACTGAATGAATCATGAGTGAGAATGAATCAGTAGCGGCTTTAGGGAGGAAATTTTTAATTTTAAGGTTTTCATTCCCCCAAGCCAAAAATATATATATTAGCAAGCTTATCATTATATTGCCGCCACTAATTAATAGGGTTCCCTTTATTAATTAATATAATATTATTTATTTTTACTTTTTTGTAATTAAAATATTTTATATTTTTAATTAAATAAGGAAAATAAAATAATTTTAATTTGTTTAAACAGATTCAAAATCTAACGCTATGAATTTTTTTTTAAAAGAAAAAAAATCATGATCACTCCTTTGTAGAGCTGTATTTTTAACATCAAAATAAATTTATTTTCAAAAAAAAAACTTCAAAATTAATTTATATGCAAAATACAAATATATAGGTAAAAAAAATTCAAGTATGTAAAAAAAAAAATTTTAAGTGTGCCAAATTTGGCATAATTGTTATTCATTAGTAATCATTTATTCAAATATTCAATTAAAATAAAACTTTAATGGTTCACTTTAATTAGTTTAAAGTCAAGAACATTAAAAAAGAAACAATGGGGGCCAAAATAAATGACGGTGACTTGCTTACCCTAAAATATTATACTTATACATTATAAATAAAATGTAATAATTATTAGTAATTATTTATTCAAATATTCATTTAAAATAAAATTTTAATTGTTCACTTTAATTAGTTTAAAGTCAATAACATTAAAAAAGAAATAATGAGTGCATTTCTTACACCAAAATATTATATTGTTAATCATTAGTAATCATTTATTCAAATATTCAATTAAAATAAAATTTTAATTCTTTACTTAAATTAGTTTAAAGTCAAGAACATTAAAAAAAAAATGGGACGCATAATAAACGACAGTGCCTTTCATACCCCAAAATATTATACTTATACATTATAAACAAACTTGTTATTCATTAGTAATCATTTATTCAAATATTCAATTAAAATAAAACTTTAATTCTTTACTTAAATTAGTTTAAAGTCAAGAACATTAAAAAAAAGATGGAACGCACAATAAACTACGGTGCCTTTCATACCCCAAAATATTATACTTATACATTATAAACAAACTTGTTATTCATTAGTAATCATTTATTCAAATATTCAATTAAAATAAAACTTTAATTATTCACTTTAATTAGTTTAAAGACAAGAACAATAAAAAAAGAAACAATCGGGCGCAAAATAAACGACAGTGTTTAAACATTAAAAAAGAAATGATGGGTGTAAAATAAATAACAATGCTTTTTTTACCCCAAAATATTATACTTATATATTATAAACAAACTTGTTATCTATTAGAAATTATTTATTCAAATTTTCAATTAAAATAAAACTAAAATTGATAATTATAACTAAAATTGATTCATTAATATGTAACTTTTTAAGGTAGAAAATAATTCTCAATAACTTTTCTATCTAAACAAATGGACAATAGAAGAAAAATTGATTGAGAGACAAAAAAAAACATATTATATGAAATTTTTTAGAACCTCTAAGCATATTTTTTGAACTTGATAAATCAATATATAATACCTAGAGGACCTCAGAGTAATTCTCCAAATTATTTTATTAGTTATAGTATTCTATCGTAGTTATATAATTGTGGCTAATTTAATAGCTAATTCCATGACTCTTTGATAATTATAACTAAAGTATCATAGTACTCATACAATTCATTTAGCTATGATGTTGTGGCTAATGATTTAGTAATAGTTATGACAAACATAATTACATGACTAATATTTTTATGTTTCTGCCACAAATTTTTTGTAATGACTAATAAACTGTAGCTAATAAAATAATTATTACTACAATCATATTAGCTTCGTGGCTATTAAAATTATTACCTATAATATTAATGTGTTGTGACTACAATGGTAGTAATTGTTACAAAAAAATTAAATTTATAGCTATTATATCTATTAGCTATGATATTACTTTGTAGCTAAAATTAATTGTGGCAAATAGTCAACAAATAGTTACATTATATATAAAATAAAACAAAAAAAAACATATTAGTTATAATTATTGCATTTTTGTTACTAAATAGTTTAAATTATCCACAAAAGTAAACCTTGTGAAAATTGTTGACAAAATAAGCATAACTTGTGGGTGTGCAGGGACATAATGCATTCTAAGATATATAACACATTGTCAGCCTTACATATCAAATATAAAAAAGACAACAAATTTTTGAAAATTAAAAGTCAATCTGAATTTTGCAACAATAAATTTACAAAATCATGAGCACAATGACAGAATTAAAAGCTACATATATGTACTCTCACAAATTATTCTACAATTAAATGGAAAAAAAGATCGTGATCTCTAACTAATTGAACAAGAACTCTAAAATCTATATCCAATAACTTTAGAGACAGAAATTAACTTTTTACACGAAAATTTACTTTGTTTAGTCCAATTAGAACTTAATCATAAAGAAATGATAAAAGTTAGGAGACGAAATACAGAAACCAAACCTCTTTTGAGAAAGAGACTCCAAAGCATGCAACACCAGGTTATATAAATACTAATAAACAGCAATTAATTAACAAGAAAACAGAAACGCAAAGAACGTGTTACCATAAAAGCACAAAGAACCCAGACCTTCGGCCAAATTTAGAGAGGCGGTAGCGGCTGTAATTACGCCCGAGTAAATCTTCAACAGGTAGTCTTCGAGCTTCGATGCGAGATCTACCTCCAAATTGGCCCCTAGGTCTCTCTCTGCCCGGAGAGTGTGGATATTATTTAGAGGCTGTTCTGTTGGTTTTGGCATGGTGGAGAAAGAGTAGAAAAAGAATGGTGAAGTAGAGGTAGGGTTGACTGGGGTGAGCAAGGAATGGCCTAAAAACCCAGATAATTTTAATATATTATGAAATGGTGAGAATATAATTTTTTTTTGTGAAATTAATTACATAAAATTATTTTAAAACCTTAAATTCAAATAAAACTTTATTAAATTATATCCAAACTAAAATTAAAATCAACATATCAAACAACTAAATAGAAATAAAAAAAATTATACTTTGGTTTCAATTCCAAATGTTTATTTTCAATTTTATGCTAAAATTAAAATCAAAATATACATTTGAATGAATGCCAAAAGTATAATTTACTATTTTATTTGCTCCATTTTTTAATCGCTTTAATTTTTTTATTATATTCTTTTCATTTTATAATTTTTATTATTTTTTAGTTATTATTTATTTTATTTTTTATAATTCTATTTAATTTTATTTTATTTCTAACATTTAAAAAAAATTAATATTTAATAAAATTTATATATTTAAAATAAATATAATTAAAAATTTAAAAATATTTTTTTAATATATATAAAAAATAAAATAAATAAAAATTATGAGAATATAAAAATGAGATACATTATTTTTTGCAATTGGAGCATTATGTCTTTACATTTTAAGAATTAAATTATATAGTTTGGATTGATACTGAAAAAAGTTCAAGGAAAGAAAAATATTTTCTAAAAAAATGATTTAAAGAAAAACATTATTTTAATTTAAAATTATTTTTATACTCTTTATTTTTTTGATTTTATTTAAAAATAAAAGATAAAATAATAATATTAAGAAAATAATAGTAATTTCTTTTATTTTTTTATTAAAATAAGGAAAAAAATCATTATTTTATTTTTATTAATTTAAACATAATAAAGAAAAATAAAATATAAAAAGTATTTTCTTCAGACACTGTGCTTTCCCTCTGTAACTAATCCAACCAGAGTCTAATTATCGTCCAACATAAAAAACTCCTTTTCTCCAATTTTGAAAACTCATTTTACAAATCAAATTGAATATCTGGGTTTTTAGGCCATTCCTTGCTCACCCCAGTCAACCCTACCTCTACTTCACCATTCTTTTTCTACTCTTTCTCCACCATGCCAAAACCAACAGAACAGCCTCCAAACAACTACAACATTATCCATATCTTATCACAAAATAAATTGTAGTTAAAAATAGAATTTTGGTGGCTAGATGCTTTTGCCACAATATATTTTTCCCGTGACATGCCGTAGTTAGAAGTGGCGTAACTAAAGTTTAGTTACAGGATTTACCTGTATTGTGGCTATAATAAATATTTATTAGCTAAAATTATTGTCATTAAAAATAAATATTGTGGCTAGTTATTAGCCACGATAATAGAATATTTGTAACCACATTTTCTTTTTGCCACAACAACTTTTTTTTGTAAGTGATTTTGCTATGATTATGTTACAAAAATAATAATGTGGCAATTTAAACTTATGTATAGTTACAAATTTAATTTTATGGCTAACATATCTAAATTTAGCCATAAACTTAATTGTATGACAAAAAATATTTACTATTAGCCACATTTAAATAATTATAAGGCAAGAATAAAATTTATAGCCACAAAAATAAGAAAGTGACAAGTTCTAGTATAATTGTTACACTTAATTTTATTTTATAACTATTGAATAAAGCCACAAAATTATTAAATTAGAAGCTATTCTAAATATACTATATACTGCTACTATTAATTATTTGTAGCTAAAATGTAATATTTATTTAATTTATTATTATTTAATGGGATTATATTATAATTTACTATTATATATGTTATTTATCTATTAATAATTTTGGTAAAATTTATAATAGAATATAAAATTTATATAAAAAATTTAGCTAAAATTTAAATTTATAAAATAATTATATATTAATATTAAGACTCAATCAGAATGACAATTATAAAATAACAATAAATTTAATCCAAAATAACTAATATCCAAAATAAACTAACTTAAGTTATAAAGCAGTCACACTAAAAATACTTGAAATTATAATGCTATACTAACACTAATATTAATATCTAAATTTTCTAAAAGTAGTATTATAAGGCTGCTGGCTGCTTCAAAATCCAAAACTTCAAATATACTGCAAATCATCCTCCAATTTTATCATCTTGGGAATCCTCTATAGGCTGTATAAAATTTTATTTGAAAATATTAATAACAAAATTATATAAAATAGATAAGGTTCATACTAGTTATATAGCTTACAAAAATTCTTATATTAGAAAAAAAATGAGACTTAGTTTTTAATCACTTACTGATGCAATATTATTGTTTTTCTCCAAAAGCAACTTGAATTTCTGCTCCCATATTCTATTTCTCTACAAGTTTCTCATCCATTTGCTTCTTAACATCATTTACTTGTTCACTTGCTTCTTTTTGAATTTGTTGGACACGCTCGTTTGCTTCTCTTCTTGAAGTATCAAGTTGTCTAAGTAGTTCTATCTTTGTAGGTCTAGCACCAAAATATTCCGTGACATTTTTTCTAGGACCATAAGAACGTACATAACCATTTTTTTCTGGCCCAAGTACATCAGCAAACATAGCATCATCATCCAGTGAAATTTGTCCTTCTTCTCGTTGTTTCTTTAGTTGCTGAAACTTTTCCTATATAGATATTTATATTTATTGATATTAAAAAAATCAAAATATAGCATAAAATACATAACAAATAAATAAAACATATGTAAAAAGTATTACAATGGCTTCTTGTGATATTGGATCAATTTCTTTGCCTTTCTCTATCTGGATTCAAGAAAAAGCTCTAAGCGAGAAGGTGTTTTTCCATTTTTTTTCTTCTGTTCAAATAAATATAAGAATTAGTATTAGTTTATCATAGATCTATATCAATAAAAATTTGAGTTCAAGCAAAACCAAACTTTCCGTAAAAGAGTCAATTGACTTAACTACAAATATGCTGCAGATAAACAAAACTTGTATAAAAGAGCTAACATTTTTACAGCTAATGATATCAATTCAAGCGTTAAAATTCATAATACTGTTGATTATTATTTACTCTACAAGTTTGGATGCTCATAGGGTTGACCAATCATAATTCATTCCTATATTTAGAATATTAAACATGGTCAAATTCCACCATTAAATGAGTGAGTTATTAATGGTATTTGCTGTCTAATCTAATACTACTAAAAAATTGCCATGTTTAACTTTAATGAGCATAAAGAAAAAGGGGATTTGTTTTGATGTGGGAAATGAAAGGTTAATAACGGCAGTCTGAGTCTAATTAGGCATTTATAGAAAAAATAGTAAATGGCATATCAAAAAGTTCTAACAATCATATGAACTTCAAAAGGCATTATTATTATTTTTTTTTGATAAAAATAGCTTTTATTAGAACTTTGAGAGTTATAGCAGAATACAAAGAATAACAACAAGCAGCTAGTTTATACAATTACAGGTTGACCAGTTCTTGATTGTTGAGCTACTAAAAAGAATTTGGATTAAGGAATAAGGAAAGCTAGGCACATCTTAAACCAAACAAAAGATCCATAAAAGATCAAATCATAAACTTTCTCAAGCTCTAAATTAGAATTATCAAATACTATTTTGTTTCTTTCTAATCATAGTCCACAACACGACAGCAGTAAAAATGGATTATTTATATATCATTTAATTAATAAAAAACACTATAATACTAATAAAATAAAAACAAACTCATACCATATGATCTCTCAGCCGAGCAAAGCTTTTTGTCCCCGTGTATGGCGGCATAGAACGCTTGCATCTATTTGTCTTATTTTTGTTGCTTCTCTCCTAAAGAAAAATAATGAAAAATTTTCAGAATTTTTGTTAGCTAACAGAAACTGAATTCATATAAAATAAATTATTAAATTTTATACGAATTTTTAATACCTGAAATGCATTTTCTGTCCAAAGATTAACCAAATACTTCCAATCTTTTACATCCATATCCTTAGGCTTGTTTCGAAGACGAAGTGAATAAGTTGCCTTTGAATCAAAGTACTTCTTCTTCAACTTATGCCTATAATACCTATATAATGCATTCATATGACCGAAAATTGCTCCCTTTCTTGCATCAGAATACTCAAAAGTGAACTTTTCCTTTTAGCAAAGAAGTAAGAAACAAAGATTATGATACTTAATAGAACTAAAAAAATTATAATCATTTTATAATGGATGTAATTTAATATAAATTTTTGTACCAATATGGTAGACCACATGTGGTCAAGCTTATCATCGGTAATCTTATTCTATTGTTTCACTTGCAATGGACAACACGACACACTTCTAATAGTTTGTCCTAAAAACCAAACAAATGCAGTAGCATTATCACCAATAGCTTGATCATCTTCATCAAATTCTACTGGCAATTTTTGCCCATTCTCCAATTGTGTGATTTTCAAGCATCGTGTTGGTCCTCTAGTTTTTCTTTTAATTGTATTGGAACCTATTTCAAAACAAAAGTAAAACAATAATCATATAATAACAAGAATTTCTGAACATAGAACAAGTAAACATAATCAATTGTTTAAATAAAATTAAATGAGTAAACCTGTTGCTGCAGTTGCATTTGGATTTTGAAGTTGATTAGAAGTGTGATCAACGGTAACTGCGGGTAGCTCGTCACTAAGTTCATTTGGTAAAATATCATAATCTCGAAATAGAGTGTATATATCAATGGGTTTCGAAGGGAACTTCTTATAACTATCCATTATATTTTTCACATCTGTATCATCTTTAACCTCTATCAATGCATCAAGATCACTAAGAGCTTTATCAGCCTTCAAGTAATAAAATTTATCTCCTTTTATAACATTAAATTCACAATCCTTTTTCAAGTCATCCAATATATCAAAAAATGAGATGAATCAACATCAAAATTAGGTTTCTCCATGAACCTACCATTTTCATATATTCTATTTGGTGAAAATATAAAATGGCCTTTATAATGATACCTCATTGTCTTCTGACTAGTATTCCCTGAAAAAAAATTGAAGTTAGGCATCTAATTATTTACGAAAATAACTTAAAATTTATAAATCACATAAATATTATTTACCTTGAAAATTTGAAGCCTGATTTTGGTGTAACTCTTGAGTTTCTTGAAAGTTCTGGTTAACATTATTTTCAGTCTCATTTTCCAAGTTAATATTGATGGAATTCCCTTTCTGCAATTTGCATCGTCGAGCCATGATGTTTGCTTCTGCTTAATGGAAAAAATTGAATATTACACATAGAGGATAAATTAATATAAAAATAGTGAATCAAAGCTTTTTAACAGATGAAAAACGAATGAAAAGTAAATATCAGATGCCTTTCACGTGTTTAACCTAGAACAATTACAATGAAACATTAATTTTAAGGCTTTAGTAATTTTAAACGTACCTTATTGGATTTGATAGTGGGAGCTTCTCCTTTTGATAGTGAACAGAAATTGAAAACTGAATGAATCATGAGTGAAAATGAATCAGTAGCGGCTTTAGGGAGGAAATTTTTAATTTTAAGGTTTTCATTCCCCCAAGCCAAAAATATATATATTAGCAAGCTTATCATTATATTGCCGCCACTAATTAATAGGGTTCCCTTTATTAATTAATATAATATTATTTATTTTTACTTTTTTGTAATTAAAATATTTTATATTTTTAATTAAATAAGCAAAATAAAATAATTTTAATTTGTTTAAACAGATTCAAAATCTAACGCTATGAATTTTTTTTTAAAAGAAAAAAAAAAATCATGACCACACCTTTGTAGAGCTGTATTTTTAACATCAAAATAAATTTATTTTCAAAAAAAAAAACTTCAAAATTGATTCATATGCAAAATACAAATATATAGGTAAAAAAAATTCAAGTATGTAAAAAATAAAATTTTAAGCGTGCCAAATTTGGCATAATTGTTATTCATTAGTAATCATTTATTCAAATATTCAATTAAAATAAAACTTTAATGGTTAACTTTAATTAGTTTAAAGTCAAGAACATTAAAAAAGAAACAATGGGGGCCAAAATAAATGACGGTGACTTGCTTACTCTAAAATATTATACTTATACATTATAAACAAAATGTAATAATTATTAGTAATTATTTATTCAAATATTCATTTAAAATAAAATTTTAATTGTTCACTTTAATTAGTTTAAAGTCAATAACATTAAAAAAGAAATAATGAGTGCATTTCTTACCCCAAAATATTATATTGTTAATCATTAGTAATCATTTATTCAAATATTCAATTAAAATAAAACTTTAATTCTTTACTTAAATTAGTTTAAAGTCAAGAACATTAAAAAAAAAGATGGGACGCATAATAAACGACAGTGCCTTTCATACCCCAAAATATTATACTTATACATTATAAACAAACTTGTTATTCATTAGTAATCATTTATTCAAATATTCAATTAAAATAAAACTTTAATTCTTTACTTAAATTAGTTTAAAATCAAGAACATTAAAAAAAAAGATGGAACGCACAATAAACTACGGTGCCTTTCATACCCCAAAATATTATACTTATACATTATAAACAAACTTGTTATTCATTAGTAATCATTTATTCAAATATTCAATTAAAATAAAACTTTAATTATTCACTTTAATTAGTTTAAAGACAAGAACAATAAAAAAAGAAACAATCGGGCGCAAAATAAACGACAGTGTTTAAACATTAAAAAAGAAATGATGGGTGTAAAATAAATAACAATGCTTTTTTACCCCAAAATATTATACTTATATATTATAAACAAACTTGTTATCTATTAGAAATTATTTATTCAAATTTTTAATTAAAATAAAACTAAAATTGATAATTATAACTAAAATTGATTCATTAATATGTAACTTTTTAAGGTAGAAAATAATTCTCAATAACTTTTCTATCTAAACAAATGGACAATAGAAGAAAAATTGATTGAGAGACAAAAAAAAACATATTATATGAAATTTTTTAGAACCTCTAAGCATATTTTTTGAACTTGATAAATCAAAATATAATACCTAGAGGACCTCAGAGTAATTCTCCAAATTATTTTATTAGTTATAGTATTCTATCGTAGTTATATAATTGTGGCTAATTTAATAGCTAATTCCATGACTCTTTGATAATTATAACTAAAGTATCATAGTACTCATACAATTCATTTAGCTACGATGTTGTGGCTAATGATTTAGTAATAGTTATGACAAACATAATTACATGACTAATATTTTTATGTTTCTGCCACAAATTTTTTGTAATGACTAATAAACTGTAGCTAATAAAATAATTATTACTACAATCATATTAGCTTCGTGGCTATTAAAATTATTACCTATAATATTAATGTGTTGTGACTACAATGGTAGTAATTGTTACAAAAAAATTAAATTTATAGCTATTATTAGCTATGATATTACTTTGTAGCTAAAATTAATTGTGGCAAATAGTCAACAAATAGTTACATTATATATAAAATAAAACAAAAAATATATATTAGTTATAATTGTTGCATTTTTGTTACTAAATAGTTTAAATTATCCACAAAAGTAAACCTTGTGAAAATTGTTGACAAAATAAGCATAACTTGTGGGTGTGCAGGGACATAATGCATTCTAAGATATATAACACATTGTCAGCCTTACATATCAGATATAAAAAAGACAACAAATTTTTGAAAATTAAAAGTCAATCTGAATTTCGCAACAATAAATTTACAAAATCATGAGCACAATGACAGAATTAAAAGCTACATATATGTACTCACAAATTATTCTACAATTAAATGGAAAAAAAGATGTGATCTCTAACTAATTGAACAAGAACTCTAAAATCTATATCCAATAACTTTAGAGACAGAAATTAACTTTTTACACGAAAATTTACTTTGTTTAGTCCAATTAGAACTTAATCATAAAGAAATGATAAAAGTTAGGAGACGAAATACAGAAACAAAACCTCTTTTGAGAAAGAGACTCCAAAGCATGCAACACCAGGTTATATAAATACTAATAAACGGCAATTAATTAACAAGAAAACAGAAACGCAAATAACGTGTTACCATAAAAGCACAAAGAACCCAGACCTTCGGCCAAATTTAGAGAGGCGGTAGCGGCTGTAATTACGCCCGAGTAAATCTTCAACAGGTAGTCTTCGAGCTTCGATGCGAGATCTACCTCCAAATTGGCCCCTAGGTCTCTCTCTGCCCGGAGGGTGTGGATATTGTTTAGAGGCTGTTCTGTTGGTTTTGGCATGGTGGAGAAAGAGTAGAAAAAGAATGGTGAAGTAGAGGTAGGGTTGACTGGGGTGAGCAAGGAATGGCCTAAAAACCCAGATAATTTTAATATATTATGAAAGGGTGAGAATATAATTTTTTTTTTGTGAAATTAATTACATAAAATTATTTTAAAACCTTAAATTCAAATAAAACTTTATTAAATTAAATCCAAACTAAAATTAAAATCAACATATCAAACAACTAAATAGAAATAAAACAAATTGTACTTTGGTTTCAATTCCAAATGTTTATTTTCAATTTTATGCTAAAATTAAAATCAAAATATACATTTGAATGAATGCCAAAAGTATAATTTACTATTTTATTTGATCCATTTTTTAATCGCTTTAATTTTTTTATTATATTCTTTTCATTTTATAATTTTTATTATTTTTTAGTTATTATTTATTTTATTTTTTATAATTTTATTTTATTTTATTTTATTTCTAACATTTAAAAAAAATTAATATTTAATAAAATTTATATATTTAAAATAAATATAATTAAAAATTTAAAAATATTTTTTTAATATATATAAAAATAAAATAAATAAAAATTATGAGAATATAAAAATGAGATACATTATTTTTTGCAATTGGAGCATTATGTCTTTACATTTTAAGAATTAAATTATATAGTTTGGATTGATACTGAAAAAAGTTTAAGGAAAGAAAAATATTTTCTAAAAAAATGATTTAAAGAAAAACATTATTTTAATTTAAAATTATTTTTATACTCTTTATTTTTTTGATTTTATTTAAAAATAAAAGATAAAATAATAATATTAAGAAAATAATAGTATTTTCTTTTATTTTTTTATTAAAATAAGGAAAAAAATCGTTATTTTATTTTTATTAATTTAAACATAATAAAGAAAAATAAAATATAAAAAGTATTTTCTTCAGATACTGTGCTTCCCCTCTGTAACTAATCCAACCAGAGTCTAATTATCGTCCAATATAAAAAACTCCTTTTCTCCAACTTTGAAAACTCATTTTGCAAATCAAATTGAATATCTAGGTTTTTAGGCCATTCCTTGCTCACCCCAGTCAACCCTACCTCTACTTCACCATTCTTTTTCTACTCTTTCTCCACCATGCCAAAACCAACAGAACAGCCACCAAACAACTACAACATTATCCATATCTTGTCACAAAATAAATTGTAGTTAAAAATAGAATTTTGGTGGCTAGATGCTTTTGCCACAATATATTTTTCTCGTGACATGCCGTAGTTAGAAGTGGCGTAACTAAAGTTTAGTTACAGGATTTACCTGTATTGTGGCTATAATAAATATTTATTAGCTAAAATTATTGTCATTAAAAATAAATATTGTGGCTAGTTATTAGCCACGAGAATAGAATATTTGTAACCACATTTTCTTTTTGCCACAACAACCTTTTTTTGTAAGTGATTTTGCTATGATTATGTTACAAAAATAATAATGTGGCAATTTAAACTTATGTATAGTTACAAATTTAATTTTATGGCTAACATATCTAAATTTAGCCATAAACTTAATTGTATGACAAAA
The DNA here is from genome assembly GCF_001659605.2 of Manihot esculenta. Taxonomy (NCBI): domain Eukaryota; kingdom Viridiplantae; phylum Streptophyta; class Magnoliopsida; order Malpighiales; family Euphorbiaceae; genus Manihot; species Manihot esculenta. The sequence continues at coordinate 33,296,579 of NC_035177.2, read as the reverse complement.
AATATTTACTATTAGCCACTTTTAAATAATTATAAGGCAAGAATAAAATTTATAGCCACAAAAATAAGAAAGTGACAAGTTCTAGTATAATTGTTACACTTAATTTTATTTTATAACTATTGAATAAAGCCACAAAATTATTAAATTAGAAGCTATTCTAAATATACTATATACGGCTACTATTAATTATTTGTAACTAAAATGTAATATTTATTTAATTTATTATTATTTAATGGGATTATATTATAATTTACTATTATATATGTTATTTATCTATTAATAATTTTGGTAAAATTTATAATAGAATATAAAATTTATATAAAAAATTTAGCTAAAATTTAAATTTATAAAATAATTATATATTAATATTAAGACTCAATCAGAATGACAATTATAAAATAACAATAAATTTAATCCAAAATAACTAATATCCAAAATAAACTAATTTAAGTTATAAAGCAGTCACACTAAAAATACTTGAAATTATAATACTATACTAACACTAATATTAATATCTAAATTTTCTAAAAGTAGTATTATAAGGCTGCTGGCTGCTTCAAAATCCAAAACTTCAAATATACTGCAAATCATCCTCCAATTTTATCATCTTGGAAATCCTCCATAGGCTGTATAAAATTTTATTTGAAAATATTAATAACAAAATTATATAAAATAGATAAGGTTCATACTAGTTATATAGCTTACAAAAATTCTTATATTAGAAAAAAAAAATGAGACTTAGTTTTTAATCACTTACTGATGCAATATTATTGTTTTTCTCCAAAAGTATCTTGAATTTCTGCTCCCATATTCTATTTCTCTGCAAGTTTCTCATCCATTTGCTTCTTAACATCATTTACTTGTTCACTTGCTTCTTTTTGAATTTGTTGGGCACGCTCGTTTGCTTCTCTTCTTGAAGTATCAAGTTGTCTAAGTAGTTCTATCTTTGTAGGTCTAGCACCAAAATATTCCGTGACATTTTTTCTAAGACCATAAGCACGTACATAACCATTTTTTTCTGGCCCAAGTACATCAGCAAACATAGCATCATCATCCAGTGAAATTTGTCCTTCTTCTCGTTGTTTCTTTAGTTGCTGAAACTTTTCCTATATAGATATTTATATTTATTGATATTAAAAAAATCAAAATATAGCATAAAATACATAACAAATAAATAAAACATATGTAAAAAGTATTACAATGGCTTCTTGTGATATTGGATCAATTTCTTTGCCTTTCTCTTTCTGGATTCAAGAAAAAGCTCTAAGCGAGAAGGTGTTTTTCCATTTTTTTTCTTCTGTTCAAATAAATATAAGAATTAGTATTAGTTTATCATAGATCTATATCAATAAAAATTTGAGTTCAAGCAAAACCAAACTTTCCATAAAAGAGTCAATTGACTTAACTACAAATATGCTGCAGATAAACAAAACTTGTATAAAAGAGCTAACATTTTTACAGCTAATGATATCAATTCAAGCGTTAAAATTCATAATACTGTTGATTATTATTTACTCTACAAGTTTGGATGCTCATAGGGTTGACCAATCATAATTCATTCCTATATTTAGAATATTAAACATGGTCAAATTCCACCATTAAATGAGTGAGTTATTAATGGTATTTGCTGTCTAATCTAATACTACTAAAAAATTGCCATGTTTAACTTTAATGAGCATAAAGAAAAAGGGGATTTGTTTTGATGTGGGAAATGAAAGGTTAATAACGGCAGTCTGAGTCTAATTAGGCATTTATAGAAAAAATAGTAAATGGCATATCAAAAAGTTCTAACAATCATATGAACTTCAAAAGGCATTATTTTTTTTTTTTTGATAAAAATAGCTTTTATTAGAACTTTGAGAGTTATAGCAGAATACAAAGAATAACAACAAGCAGCTAGTTTATACAATTACAGGTTGACCAGTTCTTGATTGTTGAGCTACTAAAAAGAATTTGGATTAAGGAATAAGGAAAGCTAGGCACATCTTAAACCAAACAAAAGATCCATAAAAGATCAAATCATAAACTTTCTCAAGCTCTAAATTAGAATTATCAAATACTATTTTGTTTCTTTCTAGCCATAGTCCACAAAACGACAGCAGTAAAAAGGGATTATTTATGTATCATTTAATTAATAAAAAACACTATAATACTAATAAAATAAAAACAAACTCATACCATATGATCTCTCAGCCGAGCAAAGCTTTTTGTCCCCGTGTATGGCGGCATAGAACGCTTGCATCTATTTGTCTTATTTTTGTTGCTTCTCTCCTAAAGAAAAATAATGAAAAATTTTCAGAATTTATGTTAGCTAACAGAAACTGAATTCATATAAAATAAATTATTAAATTTTACACGAATTTTTAATACCTGAAATGCATTTTCTGTCCAAAGATTAACCAAATACTTCCAATCTTTTACATCCATATCCTTAGGCTTGTTTCGAAGACGAAGTGAATAAGTTGCCTTTGAATCAAAGTACTTCTTCTTCAACTTATGCCTATAATACCTATATAATGCATTCATATGACCGAAAATTGCTCCCTTTCTTGCATCAGAATACTCAAAAGTGAACTTTTCCTTTTAGCAAAGAAGTAAGAAACAAAGATTATGATACTTAATAGAACTAAAAAAATTATAATCATTTTATAATGGATGTAATTTAATATAAATTTTTGTACCAATATGGTAGACCACATGTGGTCAAGCTTATCATCGGTAATCTTATTCTATTGTTTCACTTGCAATGGACAACACGACACACTTCTAATAGTTTGTCCTAAAAACCAAACAAATGCAGTAGCATTATCACCAATAGCTTGATCATCTTCATCAAATTCTACTGGCAATTTTTGCCCATTCTCCAATTGTGTGATTTTCAAGCATCGTGTTGGTCCTCTAGTTTTTCTTTTAATTGTATTGGAACCTATTTCAAAACAAAAGTAAAACAATAATCATATAATAACAAGAATTTCTGTACATAGAACAAGTAAACATAATCAATTGTTTAAATAAAATTAAATGAGTAAACCTGTTGCTGCAGTTGCATTTGGATTTTGAAGTTGATTAGAAGTGTGATCAACGGTAACTGCGGGTAGCTCGTCACCAAGTCCATTTGGTAAAATATCATAATCTCGAAATAGAGTGTATATATCAATGGGTTTCGAAGGGAACTTCTTATAACTATCCATTATATTTTTCACATATGTATCATCTTTAACCTCTATCAATGCATCAAGATCACTAAGAGCTTTATCAGCCTTCAAGTAATAAAATTTATCTCCTTTTATAACATTAAATTCACAATCCTTTTTCAAGTCATCCAATATATCAAAAAATGAGATGAATCAACATCAAAATTAGGTTTCTCCATGAACCTACCATTTTCATATATTCTATTTGGTGAAAATATAAAATGGCCTTTATAATGATACCTCATTGTCTTCTGACTAGTATTCCCTGAAAAAAAATTGAAGTTAGGCATCTAATTATTTACGAAAATAACTTAAAATTTATAAATCACATAAATATTATTTACCTTGAAAATTTGAAGCCTGATTTTGGTGTAACTCTTGGTGACGAGCTACCCGCAGTTACCGTTGATCACACTTCTTGACTTTGAAGCCTGATTTTAAGTGTACCAAATTTGGCATAATTGTTATTCATTAGTAATCATTTATTCAAATATTCAATTAAAATAAAACTTTAATGGTTCACTTTAATTAGTTTAAAGTCAAGAATATTAAAAAAGAAACAATGGGGGCCAAAATAAATGACGGTGACTTGCTTACCCTAAAATATTATACTTATACATTATAAACAAAATGTAATAATTATTAGTAATTATTTATTCAAATATTCATTTAAAATAAAATTTTAATTGTTCACTTTAATTAGTTTAAAGTCAATAACATTAAAAAAGAAATAATGAGTGCATTTCTTACCCCAAAATATTATATTGTTAATCATTTGTAATCATTTATTCAAATATTCAATTAAAATAAAACTTTAATTCTTTACTTAAATTAGTTTAAAGTCAAGAATATTAAAAAAAAAGATGGGACGCATAATAAACGACAGTGCCTTTCATACCCCAAAATATTATACTTATACATTATAAACAAACTTGTTATTCATTAGTAATCATTTATTCAAATATTCAATTAAAATAAAACTTTAATTCTTTACTTAAATTAGTTTAAAGTCAAGAACATTAAAAAAAAGATGGAACGCACAATAAACTACGGTGCCTTTCATACCCCAAAATATTATACTTATACATTATAAACAAACTTGTTATTCATTAGTAATCATTTATTCAAATATTCAATTAAAATAAAACTTTAATTATTCACTTTAATTAGTTTAAAGACAAGAACAATAAAAAAAGAAACAATCGGACGCAAAATAAACGACAGTGTTTAAACATTAAAAAAGAAATGATGGGTGTAAAATAAATAACAATGCTTTTTTTACCCCAAAATATTATACTTATATATTATAAACAAACTTGTTATCTATTAGAAATTATTTATTCAAATTTTCAATTAAAATAAAACTAAAATTGATAATTATAACTAAAATTGATTCATTAATATGTAACTTTTTAAGGTAGAAAATAATTCTCAATAACTTTTCTATCTAAACAAATAGACAATAGAAGAAAAATTGATTGAGAGACAAAAAAAAACATATTGTATGAAATTTTTTAGAACCTCTAAGCATATTTTTTGAACTTGATAAATCAATATATAATACCTAGAGGACCTCAGAGTAATTCTCCAAATTATTTTATTAGTTATAGTATTCTATCGTAGTTATATAATTGTGGCTAATTTGATAGCTAATTCCATGACTCTTTGATAATTATAACTAAAGTATCATAGTACTCATACAATTCATTTAGCTACGATGTTGTGGCTAATGATTTAGTAATAGTTATGATAAACATAATTACATGACTAATATTTTTATGTTTCTGCCACAAATTTTTTGTAATGACTAATAAACTGTAGCTAATAAAATAATTATTACTACAATCATATTAGCTTCGTGGCTATTAAAATTATTACCTATAATATTAATGTGTTGTGACTACAATGGTAGTAATTGTTACAAAAAAATTAAATTTATAGCTATTATTAGCTATGATATTACTTTGTAGCTAAAATTAATTGTGGCAAATAGTCAACAAATAGTTACATTATATATAAAATAAAACAAAAAATATATATTAGTTATAATTGTTGCATTTTTGTTACTAAATAGTTTAAATTATCCACAAAAGTAAACCTTGTGAAAATTGTTGACAAAATAAGCATAACTTGTGGGTGTGCAGGGACATAATGCATTCTAAGATATATAACACATTGTCAGCCTTACATATCAGATATAAAAAAGACAACAAATTTTTGAAAATTAAAAGTCAATCTGAATTTCGCAACAATAAATTTACAAAATCATGAGCACAATGACAGAATTAAAAGCTACATATATGTACTCTCACAAATTATTCTACAATTAAATGGAAAAAAAGATGTGATCTCTAACTAATTGAACAAGAACTCTAAAATCTATATCCAATAACTTTAGAGACAGAAATTAACTTTTTACACGAAAATTTACTTTGTTTAGTCCAATTAGAACTTAATCATAAAGAAATGATAAAAGTTAGGAGACGAAATACAGAAACAAAACCTCTTTTGAGAAAGAGACTCCAAAGCATGCAATACCAAACAGAAACGCAAAGAACGGGTTACCATAAAAGCACAAAGAACCCAGACCTTCGGCAAAATTTAGAGAGGCGGTAGCGGCTGTAATTACGCCCGAGTAAATCTTCAACAGGTTGTCTTCGAGCTTCGATGCGAGATCTACCTCCAAATTGGCCCCTAGGTCTCTCTCTGCCTGGAGAGTGTGGATATTGTTTGGAGGCTGTTCTGTTGGTTTTGGCATGGTGGAGAAAGAGTAGAAAAAGAATGGTGAAGTAGAGGTAGGGTTGACTGGGGTGAGCAAGGAATGGCCTAAAAACCCAGATATTCAATTTGATTTGCAAAATGAGTTTTCAAAGTTGGAGAAAATGAGTTTTTCTTGTTGGACGATAATTAGACTTTGGTTGGATTAGTTACGGAAGAGAAGCACAGTGTCTGAAGAAAATACTTTTTATATTTTATTTTTCTTTATTATGTTTAAATTAATAAAAATAAAATAACGATTTTTTTCCTTATTTTAATAAAAAAATAAAAGAAAATACTATTATTTTCTTAATATTATTATTTTATCTTTTATTTTTAAATAAAATCAAAAAAATAAAGAGTATAAAAATAATTTTAAATTAAAATAATATTTTTCTTTAAATCAATTTTTTTAGAAAATATTTTTCTTTCCTTGAACTTTTTTCAGTATCAATCCAAACTATATAATTTAATTCTTAAAATGTAAAGACATAATGCTCCAATTGCAAAAAATAATGTATCTCATTTTTATATTCTCATAATTTTTATTTATTTTATTTTTTATATATATTAAAAAAATATTTTTAAATTTTTAATTATATTTATTTTAAATATATAAATTTTATTAAATATTAAAAATTTTTTAAAAAATGTTAGAAATAAAATAAAATTAAATAGAATTATAAAAAATAAAATAAATAATAACTAAAAAATAATAAAAATTATAAAATGAAAAGAATATAATAAAAAAATTAAAGCGATTAAAAAATGGAGCAAATAAAATAGTAAATTATACTTTTGGCATTCATTCAAATGTATATTTTGATTTTAATTTTAGCATAAAATTGAAAATAAACATTTGGAATTGAAACCAAAGTACAATTTTTTTTATTTCTATTTAGTTGTTTGATATGTTGATTTTAATTTTAGTTTGGATTTAATTTAATAAAGTTTTATTTGAATTTAAGGTTTTAAAATAATTTTATGTAATTAATTTCACAAAAAAAAATTATATTCTCACCCTTTCATAATTTTTATTGATTCTCAAAATTATTTTTCATTTTTTTATTATAATAATATATAAATTATATATTATAATTTTATTTTATTTTATTCTTAAAATTTTTTTCAAAATATCACTTAATATTTAATAAATTTAATATTTTTAAAATAATATAATTAAAAATTAATAAAAAAATATTATTTTTTAATATATAAAAAAATAAAATAAATAAAAATTATGACACACAGTCAATATAACGTAAAAACAAAATCCTTTCATAGATGAATATGGATTTTGCTATTGTTTCTTTTTCTTGTATTCTAATCTTCTTGAACATGCCGGTTCTAGAAACTAAAATAAATAGTAATATAAAGCTCAACCGTGATGGTTTTTATTTTTTCAACTCTCACAATTAAACTTAAAAAAGGCAAGAAGCAGGCTTCCAAACATCATAGGATATCTTTTATATTTTGAGTTAATCTTGTATAAATTCAGAAATAGAAAATAAAGATTATGAAAAACTCTATTTCTGCATTAAGTAAAACTTGATTCATATACATAAATAAAACGAATAAGAAAATTTCACTGTCTATTTTTATCTATTTTTATCTGAATTCTCATAGAGAAAAATTTTTCTTCTTTCGTTTTCTCTTTTATGTGATAGCAGATTTTCGTAGTCGTTATTATTTTTTTTAAAAATATATTTTATTTGGATATAAGTTTGTCTTGGTCGGTTGTAAGTGAGAATGCAAGTATTTTATTTTGTTATTTGATATGATAGTTATGAAAATTTTAATATTTTCGCATTTATTATTTTTTTATTATTTAATGTTTTTATTTATTTATTTGTGTAAGTCAAGGAGGTCTCAAGATCTGTGTTGTCCATGCTAAATCTAATTAGTGTGAAAGGCAAACAACGAGTGTCTTTTTCCTTTCTTTGATGGTTAAGTATAGAGCTGTGCGGTGGTTCTCATTCTGATTTTGACACGGTTTCTTGTAAGGATCCAAATTGAAATTAAAAGTAAGTTTCTTCAATTTTTTAAATCAAAATCAAAATAGTTTCATAGATTTTCGATTCTAATTTAACTTTAGTATAAATTTTTATTTTAATTTTAATTTCGGTGTGGTTATTAATTTTTATAATAAAATTTAAAATTCACACAAATAATCAAATACTTTTAATAATATTAATATTATTTATATCAAACTAATTAGTCATACATTTTAATTTTAAAATAATATTAAAAATTTATAATATTATATAATATTTTTAACTAATATGTATCAGGTGTTAAATAATTAAATATAAGAGTTTTCTTTTTATCAATTTTTAAGATTAAAAATAAAAAAAAAATTTATCAATTTAAGATCACAAATTAAATATTTATGAATTTAAAATTTGTCCACGAAACCATAATCAAAATTGATTTTTAGTGTCTTTATAAAAAAGAGCGCCAAAATTCATTTTTAGTGTCTTTTTAAAAAGGGACGCCAAAGTATTAGTTATTATTATTATTCTTTTTAAGAATAGCCACAATGACGCCATGGCATTTAATTTTTTTTTTTATCTTTTTAATTATTAAAATATTATAATTATATTAATAATTAATATATTATTTTTATATTATATTAATTTTTATTATAATAAATTTTTTTATATTATATTTTATTAATTTTAATATATTATTATAATAATATTATAATTAAATAATATTAATTATAAATTTATTTATCCATTATAAATTTATTGATATCTAATTATTATATTTTATATATTTTATTATTTTTAATATTAATAATAAAATATTATAATATTATAAAAATTATAATATTTAAAATTGATAATAAAATATTATAAAAATTGATAAAAGAAAAAGGTTAAAAATATTTAAAATTATAATATTATCATGTTATTAAAAGAATTGAATTAAATAATTAATATAATTAATTAATTAATTAATTAAAATGAATGTTTAAAATTGTAAAAATTAAATTTACTTTTTATTACAATTCTACACCACTACAGAATAATATTGATTTTATGATATTTTATATAATTATTATACAAAATATTTTTAATTTAAATATGAATAATAAAATATATTAAATATTAATATATAAAATATATTAATATTTTTTTTAAAATAAAAATATATTAATATTTAAAATTATAGAATAAAATTATACTGTTATATGCAATTATTTAATTGTTTATAATTTATGAAAGATAATAAATTTAATTAATTTATTATGTAATTAGAATAATTTATTTATTTATTTATTTATTTTATAAATTATAAACAACACATTATATTCGTATACCATTCATTAGCAAAATAATATAATAATTTTAAATATTATATGTAATTACTGACGTGTTTATAATTTATTAAAAGAAAAAATAAATAAATTAAATAATTAATTCAAAGTGATTTTTATATACATTTAATAATAAAATAATATTATAATTTTAAATATTTTTATTGCAACCCCTTTACTATTAAATTTTATAATACTCTTATATATTAAAATTATATTTTTAAAATATAATAACTATTTATAACTAGTACTAATAATTTATAGAGTTATGAAATATTATTATTATATGATTAAACATGTATAAAATTACTGGTTCTGTATTAATTTATTAAAATAATAATAAATTTTATCACTGAATAAATATATACAATATCATTGAATTATTTTTATATATTTAATCGCAACATAATATTAATTTTATAATTTTAAAATTATATAATATTAAGTAATTTTTTATTTAAATATTAATATATTAAAATTATAAAAAATATTTATTATTATAAAAATATAAATAATATTATTAAATTAATATCATATAAATATATTATTATAATATATTAACAATAAAAAAAAATTAAAACTGATTTAACGCGGCTTTAGATGACACCATGCCACAATTTTTAAAAAATAAATAATAAAATAAATAATAGTTTAATGTCAAAGTGATTCCAAACCATTATTTAAAAAAAAAAAATTTTGACGTATTTGATAATCTGAGATCCAAAAAATAGGGTTTTATAATAGATTCTGTAAAAACTGAAAAAATTTAGACCTAGAGGAGGGTATTTCTCCTTTTATATGTTTCCTTTTGTCTGCCAGTGACGTATTAACAGAACGTGTATAATTGGACTACCTGTCCCTGCTACGTTGATATGGACGTACGAGGGAATCAGATCTCTGTTCCATGCATAACAGCCCCTGATTCTCTCCGGACGCGCATGCGGATGGTCCCACAAGGCGAAGGGGTTGAACTCCTTTTGGGTTCTGAGCTGGGCCGGAGGATGAGGTTAAGACTAGGCCCGGAGGGGATCTGTCCATTGGGCCGGAAGAGCTAGACCGGCCTGCTTGAAGAAACGGACTGGAGCCCGGTCTTTAAACTGAATGGACTGGACCTGGTTCTTGGAGGAGGCTTAGTAGCCTTCAGGTTATGAGCTGCCCTAATGGGCCTGGCCCTAGACCGGGGTGAAGAAACCCAGCGGTCATCAATTGCCCCTTTACCTTCTCGTCAGTTATTGCCCGGCTGATGAGGGGATAAATACTGAGAGTCATCATGACCGCGCCGCCTAAGGACAAAACTGTTTGGAACATCTTTTCAGCTTTTTATTATTTCAGATTTCACTTCCCGTCAGTCTCCCCAGAACGTTGGCTATTCTCTGTTCTACCGCTCTCTTTGCTTTTCTCTGCTCATTTGCCCTAATCACTTTCCAGGTACGCCTCTTCTTTTGCCATGGATAGCTCTAGTCTCCCCGATGTCGTCCACCAGGAGTCTAGCATCACCCCGTCTAACATTAGAAGTTTCATCTCTAGGGAATATCTGGATACCCCTCTTTACCACATCCGGGCTCCTTATCGGAATGAGAGGATTGTTCTTCCCGATCCTTCTCCCTCTGGCTTAATCGACCCTCAAAAGGACGTCAGTTTGGTCTTCTTTATCAAACAGAGGGAGTACGGTCTGTCCTTCCCTTTTTCTTCTTTCTTCAAGGAGGTCTTTCAGTATTTCGAGATTACCCCTCGGATGCTAACCCCTAACTCCGTTCTTTTCATGTCTTGCTTTGAGTCTGTGTGTCTGAGCTGGGGATTTACACCCACGGTTCATCTATTCGTCAGTTTCTTCAGACTAGTCAAAGCAAGCCAAAAATTTTATTACTTTGCCCCTCGCGGAGGGTTATCCATTTTCATGGGTTACAAGGACTCCATCAAGGGTTGAGTAGAAGGGTTTCTGGTGGTGGAGTTGAAGAAGAATACGGGGTTGGCTTGGGAGCTCAATCTTGACTGGGAGGATGTCTCCCTGGGTTGCAATGACCTCCCCCAGTTGAGCCTTACCGAGCAGGTCGGGTTCCTTCGACTGACTTCTGTGGATTGGAAGTATGACGTCGAAAAGTGCTTGTTCGCGTCCAACCTTAGGGATATTAAGGACGCGAGTATCTTATTCTATCTGCCTACGTTAGTTTTTGCTTTACGCGACCTTTATTCAAAACTGTTCTGATTTGCTTTGATTTTTAATTTTGCAGCCTCCGAGGTGAAGATGGATCAGATTAAGCCTCCCAAGAATCTCATACTATCTCGGGAGAGCATGGACATTGCTCTTGATGCCCTCCTTGCTGGGCAATCTGTTAGGGAGGCTACGCAGAGGGTGGCCGAGGTTATTTCTTCTAGAACGGTTACCCGACCTCCTCCTCCTCCGGTTTCCTCACAAGCTTCTAGACCAAGCTCCCGACGTAGTAAGTCGTCTCAGCCTTCTAGTCACAGCAGATCGAGCTCAGCTCTCCCGTCCTCTCTAGCCCCCCAACCTCGACATTCTACTGAGATGGCAGAGGAGACTCCGAGAATTATTTCTGATGTGGCCGTGGATGCCGGGCTGGCAAGGGCAGATCCCGCCATTCCTCCTGTGGACGCTTCTGGTACGGAGCTGGGAGTCCCCACTGTTGCTAAGGAGGGAGTTCCCAAGGAGGGACTTGAGGTCCCTATTATTGAGGAGGAGGTCCCTATTATTGAGGAGGAAGCTCCAGGGAAGAGCAAGGAGGTTATTCTTATTGACGAAGATGTCCAGGAGGCACGTACTAGGGATGTTGGATCTGATCCTGCTAATGACGAGGGAGTCGCAAAAAAGGTTGGGGACAAACGTCCCGCCCTCCCTGAAACGTCTGCCCCAGCTCCTGCTTGGAAGAAATCCAGGGCCTCCAAGGGATCAGCTCCAGCTCTTCCTCCTATTGGAAAGGAAAAGGAAGCTTCCGAGGGATTAGCTCCTGCTCCCCCCCCTCTAAAGGAGAAAGATAGTTCTGTGGTACCCCTGTTGTTTGCTCCTGACAATGACATTTTGAACGCTGAGGACATCACTCACCAGTCTCCTGCGAACGTTGTCGCCGAAATCATTAAGGAGCGGATGTTCAGCGGCATTACAGAGGCTTCAGACCCACGCTTGCTTGCCCTTACTGGTCTTCTAGCCAGTTCTACTAGGGAGCAGGCTGCGTTCCGATCTCGATCTCGGGGGGAGCTTAGAGATACAATCAGGGAAATGCTCTTGATGGTAAGTTACTCCCCTTTTTATTTTCGCGTGAGCTTTCTTGAACTTTTTATCGTGATGGTTGTCTTTTTGTATCAGGTGATGGGCCTCTTTATGGAGGTGGATGCTCGCGACCACTCTCTCTAGGAATTTGTAGACCGCTGGATTGAGGAGGTGCGCCTGGAGGAGAATCTGTCTGCAACCAGCGATGCTAGGGGCAACCTTGCGGCAGCTCGGGAGCATGCCAGGTCCCTCCAGATAGAGCTGCATACAGCACTAGAGGCCTTAAAAAGGGCTGACGGGAAGACTGCTGAGGCGCAGGAGCATGTCAAGTCCTTGGAAGCGGAGTTATCTCACACTCGAAGGGTTCTCGAGGAGTCTAACGAGAGGGCAGCTGCCGCTAAGGTCCGCTGTGAAGAAGTCTCGAAGCAGCTGTCCTCCATGGTGGAGATCCTTCGTGAAAAGGATGAGGCTGTGTGTAACGACCCGAAAATCGGACCGCTACCAGCGCTAGGATCCAGGTCGGCTTAAGGCCGCCGGGACCCGTAGCAAGCCTAACATGCATCCTGTTAACCTGTTTAATCCCATACATGATCGACAACATACATAAAAATTAAAACTTTTCCTTTCATCCATACACCAAACTCAACCTGTGCGTGCAATACATAGTCATAATCATAACCATTGACCCCTCTTTGGGATCTCATCAATACCCCAATGGGTGACATAACATGTGTTGAGTTGGTTTACATAAGCATCATAGATCATGTATTAAAAGGGATACCATACACATAGGGTCAAGCACAACCTCTAATCCTCAATATCATTACATTACATAACTATTCACAACTTTACATCATTTTACAATTTATCATGTCCACATTCTATCTATTACATACACATAACTTCATTACTCTTGCTGACCTCCTGGTCTACCCTGTACCTGCAAGCCTGGGGGTTAAGGGAGAGAGGTGAGCTATAAAGCCCAGTGAGCAGAATAATCAAACATTTAAAACATATGGTAACATGAAATGCATCACATCACAACTAATCACATCAAGGATGAAGTTGTCACCCATAGCCCTCTAAGTGGTCCAACTGTGCCAGGGGCGTAGAATGGGCCTCACTGGTCTTTCTCTTACATAACACATCATAACATAACATTCCAACTGTGCCAGGGGCGTAGAATGGGCCTCGCTGGTCTTTCTCTTTCATAGTGCCAGGGGCGTAGAATGGGCCTCACTGGTCTTCCATACCGTATCATATCATACCATATCATGTCCTGGGAGGGCTAAAGGATCATTCAACATTCATCCACATCATCAACACATTATACAATGCAACATATTCGTGAATTCTAATGCAAACAACCTAGTATATCTCATGGCATTCATGATGCGTGAATCATGCTAAGAATCAATTTATTTACTTTAAAACATAAAGAGTTTATTCCACTCACCTCTGGCTGAAGCTCTACTGACTCAGAAGCAACTGAACTCACTGCTGGGGTCCTCGGTTCCTCGGGTCCGAACCTACACAAGTGGACTCAAATGAGGGACCAAACAAACATGAACATGACTCTAAAATACTCCCCAAAAACCCCCTAAAAACACCTCAAAACATACATGCAAAACATGAAAAGGAAGGCTGAACAGGGCACTTTCAGCGGCAGGTTTGGCGGCCGAAAGTCCTTCCTGAGCCGAAAGTCAGGCAGGTTCGGCGGCACCTTCGGCGGCCGAAACTCCCAGACAGAGACGAAACTCATGCATGTTTGGCGGCACTTTCGGCGGCCGAAACTCCCAGACAGAGACGAAAGTCTCCTTTCGGGGGCAGGCTTCGGCAGCCGAAAGGCTTGCCTCCCAGGCAGGTTCGGCGGCCGAAAGTCCTTCGGCTGCCGAACCTGGTTTCTGCCAAAGGGCAGAAACTTGATTCCTCATGCATAGTTGCCTCCCAACCTTTTAGATCAAGCATACAACTCAACCAAAACATGCATAAAAACATACATTAGCTCCTAGGGGCTCCAAACTATCCTAAACCCCATCTACAACACATCAAACATGCATATCCAACATACATTGTTCACACATGCACAGTAAACCATAAACTCCATAAAACCCTACACATGCATTGCTACCTCATGAATCAACTTAAAACTTACTTAAAACATATAATGAGCTCAAGATCGGCCCTTACATCTTGAAGATCGAGAGGAAAACGACCCTAGCTCGAAGATGGGAGAGATTTGAGTTCTTGAACCTCAAAGCTCCAAAACTTGCTTTAAACTCGAAAATCTTCAAAACAAGGAGAAAACTTGTGAAAATCGTGAAAGATTTGAAGGAAGAAACTCAAGATCGGTGAGGGACGGCGGAGAGCTCACCTTGGCCGAAATGGGGAGAAAAAGCTCGCCCGTTTTCGGCTAAGGGACCCCTTTATAGGTGGCTGGCCAGGCCACATTCGGGAGCCGAACGTGCCTCCGCATGCATGCCATGTTCGGCGCCCGAACATAAGGCTCGGCTGCTGAACATAAGGCTTGGCGGCCGAACCTGGACTTCCCTCACTTATGCTTTCGGGGGCCTAAGGCACGCCCGAAGCGCATGCATATTCGGCGGCCGAACTTGAGGTTCGGCGGCTGAACCTGGGTCTTCCTCCAAGACTATTTCCAAGCAAAAACTCATTTCTTTCTTGATTAAAAACATAAAACACATTAAAACATTTTATGAAAACATGCTTTACCCTTCTAGAGGTCTCCGACACCCGAGATTCCACCGGACGGTAGGAATTCCGATACCGGAGTCTAGCCGGGTATTACATTCTCCCCCCCTTAAGAACATTTGTCCCCGAATGTTCACTAAACAACACATAGCATGGCATACACATAACATACATACAAAGCACATAAAACTCATAAGGAACTAACCTCAGAAAAGATAAGGGTATTGCTGGAGCATGGACTCCCGTGTCTCCCAAGTGCACTCTTCCATATTGTGGTGGTTCCATAGGACTTTCACCATCGGGATTTCCTTGTTTCTCAGCTTCCTGATCTGGGTGTCTATGATCCGTACTGGCTGTTCAACATAAGTGAGATCTTCTTGGATCTCCACATCAGGCTCACTAAGAACCTTGCCCGGATCTGACACAAACTTTCTCAACATGGAAACATGGAAAACCGGATGGATTCTTTCCATTGAAGTAGGTAAATCCAGCTTGTACGACACATTCCCAATCTTTTGCAAGATTTCAAAGGGTCTAATGTATCGTGGGGCTAGTTTACCTTTCTTTCCAAAGCGAACCACTCCCTTCATAGGAGACACCTTGAGCAATACCAGATCCCCCTCCTGAAACTCTACTTGCCTCATGCGGATGTCTGCATAACTCTTCTGTCTGCTTGCAGCAGTCTTAATCCTTTCTCTGATTATGGGTACCACCCTGTTGGTGATCTCTACTAGCTCAGGCCCTGCCAAGGCCTTCTCCCCAACTTCCTCCCAACAAACAGGTGATCTGCACTTCCTTCCATATAAAGCTTCATATGGAGCCATCCCGATGCTAGCATGATGGCTGTTATTGTAGGCAAACTCCACCAAGGGTAGATACTGCCTCCAAGAACCGCCAAAGTCCAGCACACACATTCTGAGCATATCCTCAATCGTCTGGATGGTCCTCTCTGATTGTCCGTCCGTCTGGGGGTGGAAGGCAGTACTGAAATCCAACCTGGTACCCATGGCATTCTGCAGACTCCGCCAAAATCTGGAGGTGAACTGGGGCCCTCTATCGGACACTATAGAAACAGGGACCCCATGCAGCCTGACGATCTCATCAACATACACCTGCGCCAACTTGTCCACAGAATAGCCACTCCTGACAGGGATGAAGTGAGCAGATTTGGTGAGTCTGTCCATAATCACCCATATGGAGTCCAATCTGTTGGATGCCGCCGGTAGCCCCACCACGAAATCCATAGCTATATTCTCCCATTTCCACTCTGGAATAGGTAGTGGGTTAAGCATTCCAGCTGGCTTCTGATGTTCCAGCTTCACCCTCTGACATATTTCGCAGGCTGACACAAACTGTGCCACTTCCCTCTTCATAGCTGGCCACCAATAAACTTTCTTCAGATCCTGATACATCTTGGTGGCTCCGGGGTGAACATTGTATCTTGCATTATGAGCCTCTCTCATAATGTCTCCCTTCAGCCCTACATCATCTGGTACACACAGTCGGCTCCGTTAAAATATTTTAAAATTTTAAAAATTTACTAATTAATCATTTTATTAATTTTAGTGGTTGAAGTAGTTTTCTATTTAAATTATATGAAAAAAATTTATTAATTGATTCTTTAATTTTATAAAAATTTATACTATTTAATCGATCTGTATTGAGGAGTATATTGAATTTTTACATAACATTTAACTAGTAAAATTAAGAAAAAAATTAATTAATAAATTTTTTAAAACTCCATTGATTGACTCACAAACACGTATTCTAATGTGGATCAGGAAAAACAACAAAGAGATCAAGTGGTCTCCCAAGCTCAATCCTGAGAGAGTCGAAAGGCGAGACATGATCAAGTACTGTCGCTTTCACGAAGACCATGAGCAATCAATGCACCTGTACTAGACAACTCCAACTGTAGACCTTCATCAATGAGCTTGTAAAACTCCTTCACCACTGGTCTCCTCTCCGCCGAGACATGGGATAGACTGCCTAGTGATTTCCGGCTTAGGGCGTCTGCCACAACATTCGCCTGACCCGGATGGTACTGAATCTTGCAATCATAATCACTCAGCAGCTCTACCCATCTTCTCTGTCTCAAGTTCAAATCTCTTTGACTCAGGATGTACTGCAGGCTCTTATGATCTGTGAAGATCTCACATTTAACCCCATAGAGGTAGTGCCTCCACATCTTGAGTGCAAAGATTACTGCTGCCATCTCTAGGTCATGTGTGGGGTAACTCAACTCATGCTTCTTCAGCTGCCTAGAAGCATAAGCAATCACCCTTTCACTCTGCATTAACACACAACCCAATCCCACTCGGGATGCATCACAGAAAACTGTGAAATCCTCATTGTTAGCTGGCAAAGCTAACACTGGTGCTGACATTAACCTCTTCTTAAGCTCTTCAAAACTCTCTTCGCACTGGTCAGTCCACGCAAACTTCTGATTCTTCCTGGTTAGTCTGGTCAGAGGGGCTGCAATTTTAGAGAAATCCTGGACAAATCTCCTGTAGTAACCTGCCAAACCCAAGAAACTTCTAATCTCTGTCACTGAAGTGGGTCTAGGCCAGTTAGCCACAGCTTCTACCTTCTTAGGGTCCACCTCTATTCCATTTTCCGATACAATGTGCCCCAAGAATGAGATGCTCCTCAGCCAGAACTCACACTTGGAGAACTTGGCATACAAGCCATGTTCCCTCAAGGTCTGCAGAACCAACCTCAAATGATGGGCATGCTCCTCTGCATTCCTAGAATACACTAAGATATCATCTATGAAGACAATAACAAAGTGATCCAGGTATTGGCTAAACACTCTGTTCATGAGATCCATGAATGCTGCAGAGACGTTGGTTAACCCGAACGGCATTACAAGGAACTCAAAATGCCCATATCTGGTCCTGAAAGCCGTCTTTGGCACATCTTCCTCTCTGATCCTCAGCTGATGGTACCCAGATCTCAGATCTATTTTGGAGAAACAACCCGCTCCTGCTAGCTGGTCGAATAGATCGTCGATCCTTAGCAATGGGTACTTATTCTTGGTAGTGACTTTGTTCAACTGCCTGTAGTCGATACAAAGTCTAAGGGATCCATCCTTCTTTCTCACAAACAAAACTGGAGCACCCCAAGGTGAGGTACTCGGTCGGATGAAGCCCTTTTCTACCAGCTCTTGCAACTGTTCTTTCAATTCCTTCAATTCGGCTGGAGCCATCCTGTAGGGAGGGATAGAGATCGGTCGGGTTCCAGGCATCAATTGTAACGACCCCAAAATGGACCGTCACCGGCGCTAGGATTCAGGTCGGCTTAAGGCCGCCAGAACTCGTAGTAAGCCTGCTATCTCTCTGTGTACCTGTAAATCTCCTACATGATCATACATTTTATGTGAAAATAAAAACTCTTTTCCTGATCCAAGGCTTAACCTGTGCATGCACTATCTCTGTCTATACCCCTGACTAGAGCTGGCTCTAGATGGGTTATCTCATACCTGTTAAGCCTGGTTTTTCACATACTCAGCAAAATATATACATAAACAGATCATGTACAAAAACCAAAGATTTACAACACAACTATGTCAAGCACAATTCTAACTGTAAGCACAATTAACACATCTCTTTAATATTACATGTCCACTTTAAGCTATTACAAGTTTCTTCTCTTATCTCTGAACTCTTCTGACCTTCCCCTGTACACTGTACACTGAAATCCTGCAAGACTGGGATTAAGGGAGTGGGATGAGCTCTATAGCCCAGTGAGTAGAATAACAAAATCAGTCATAAAATATGAGCACATGGAATGCGTCATAACACAGACAAGCCACATCAAGAGTAAACCTGTCACCACATAGCCTCAGTAACTTCCGTGCCAGGGCGTAGAATCGAGCACCTGGTCTTCCTGTCATATATGTATATGTGTGTATAACACCTCTGTACTTACCGTTGCCAGGGCGTAGTCAAAGGCTCCTGGACTTTACTATACCTGCCAGGGCGTAGTCAAAGGCTCCTGGTCTTAACTCAGAGACTATTGGATCATTCAGCATTTACTCACACCAACAATTAGCAATGCAATGCAACATATTTGTGAATACTAATGCAGGCAACCTATTTGCATAATCATGATGCATGAGATATGCTAAAACATTCCATTGTTCCATTAAAAGTATTAAGTTTAGTTCCACTCACCTCTGGCTCTGGACTGACTCTGCAGGTTCAGTAAACTCTGGAGCAGTACTCACTGCTGCTCTCTCTGGTTCCTCTGGTCTGTATGAACACATAAAGACTTAAATGAAGGACCAAACTATCTTACGAATAACTCTTTTAAACTACCCAAGAAACCCCTTAATCTCACTCTAAAACTCAGGCAAAGCATGTAAAAGAAAAACTGGACAGAACATTTTCGGCAGCAGGTTCGGCGGCCGAATGTCCTCTCCAGAGACGAAACTCAAGCACCTTCGGCGGCACCTTCGGCGGCACCTTCGGCGGCCGAATCCCCCAAACAGAGCCGAACATGAAAAAACACTCGGGGGCAAACTGTGGCAACCAAGCCACCATGCAAGAGGTTCGGCGGCCGAATGAACCTTCGGCTGCCGAACCTGAGTTCATCCAGAACTCAGCTTCAACGGCAAACCATCTCCTCCTTCCCTTCAACATCTCCAACCATGCATACGTCAACGATTCAACATACATATACTCAAGTATATGTTCACAGGGGTCCAAAACTATCTAATAACCCTAACAATCAAATCAAACATAACACATAAACATGTTTACATGCATAAATCATCAAAACTACTACTTCTCACTTCCACATGCATCTCTCTCCCTTAACTTCCATAAAACCTTCAGAAAACATATACCAAGTTCCAAATCTTCACTTACCTCCTGTATAACACGAAGATGAATAATCCTCACGTGAAGTTTTGGACAAACTCTCCTTCAAAACCCTTAACCCTTAAAACTTAACTTTTATGCACAAAACCTTTAAACACTTAGCAAACCAACAGAAATTCTATATGAGCTGCTGAAAACACTTGCAGATGAGTCATAGAAGACGTGGCTAATCCATGGCAAGAATCTGAGGCCAACATCTGTCAAAATGCATGACTCAGCTGGCTGGCCACCTCAGCTTCGGCTGCCCAATCGCACACAAACCTATGAAACATTCGGGGGCCGAACTTGCACTTCGGAAGCCACACATTGGGCATGTTCGGCGGCCGAACTTACCTTCGGCGGCCGAACTTGGTTCAACTGCCTTAGGTCATTTCAACTCAAAACTCACTTCTATTAACCTTAAAACATCAACACACATCACACCACTTAGTAAAACAAAAATCCTACCCTTTTATAGAATCCCAGCACCCCGGATTCCACCAGATAACAGGAACTCCGGTGCCGAATTCTAGCCGGGTATTACATTCTCCCCCCCTTACGAACATTCGTCCTCGGATGTTCCTAAAACAAATAATAATCATAACAAAAGGAGGAAACGAACCTCAAAACAGATGTGGATACTGCTGGAGCATAGACTCCCGCGTCTCCCATGTGCACTCTTCTAGGTTATGGTGGTTCCACAAAACTTTCACCATCGGAATCTCCTTGTTCCTTAGCTGTCTGATCTGTGTGTCCAGAATCCGTACTGGCTGCTCTACATAAGTGAGATCCCCTAGAATCTCCACATCAGGCTCACTCATAACCTGATCCGGATCTGACACAAATTTCCGTAGCATAGAAACATGAAACACCGGGTGAATCCTCTCCATAGAAGTAGGTAACTCTAGCTTATATGATACATTTCCGATCCTCTGCAAAATCTCAAAGGGTCCAATGTATCGTGGAGCTAACTTACCCTTCTTCCCAAAACGTACCACTACTTTCATTGGAGACACTTTTAGCAATACCCAATCTCCCTCCTGAAACTCTAACAGTTTCCTGCGAATATCCGCGTAACTTTTCTGTCTACTCTGTGCTATTCTGATTCTCTCCCTGATCACTGGTACTGTTTTACTGGTAATCTCTACCAACTCTGGTCCGGCAAGAGCTTTCTCTCCTACCTCTTCCCAGCAAACAGGTGATCTGCACTTTCTCCCATATAATGCTTCATAAGGAGCCATCCCAATGCTAGCATGATGACTGTTATTGTAGGCAAACTCCACCAAAGGTAGATGCTGCCTCCAAGAACCGCCAAAGTCTAACACGCACATTCTGAGCATATCCTCAATAGTCTGGATGGTCCTCTCTGACTGCCCATCAGTCTGTGGGTGGAAAGCAGTACTAAACTCTAATTTCGTGCCCATAGCATTCTGCAAACTTCGCCAGAATTTGGAGGTAAACTGAGGTCCTCTGTCTGAAACTATAGACTCTGGGACTCCATGTAATCTCACTATCTCATCCAGATACACTTGTGCTAACTTATCCACAGAATAGTTACTCCTAACTGGTATGAAATGAGCAGATTTCGTGAGTCTGTCCACAATCACCCATATAGAGTCTATCCTGTTGGATGCTGCCGGTAAGCCCACGACGAAATCCATAGCTATGTTTTCCCATTTCCATTCTGGAATCGGCAGTGGGTTAAGCATTCCAGCTGGCTTCTGATGTTCTAACTTCACCCTCTGACAAGTCTCACAGGCTGTCACAAACTGCGCCACTTCCTTTTTCATGGCTGGCCACCAATATACCCTTTTCAAATCCTGATACATCTTGGTGGCTCCTGGGTGAACACTATATCTTGCATTATGAGCTTCCCTCATAATGTCTTCCTTCAGACTGCTATTATCTGGTACACAAAGTCGACTTCCAAAACGAAGGATCCCTTTGCTGTCAAATCTGAACTCTGCACTGTTGCCTGACTGAACAGTCCTGGCAATTTTCATTAACTCAGGGTCCTCGTGTTGCCTCTGTGCTATCTGCTCCAGAAACACTGGTGTCACTCTCATCTGTGCTATCAACGCACCTGTACCAGATAACTCTAGCTGTAACCCTTCCTCGATGAGCGTGTAAAGCTCCATCACTACTGGTCTCCGCTCTGCTACTAGATGAGATAAACTGCCTAGTGACTTCCGACTTAAGGCGTCTGCCATAACATTCGCCTTACCCGGATGATACTGAATCTTACAATCATAATCACTAAGCAATTCTACCCATCTTCTCTGTCTCAAATTCAGTTCTCTTTGGCTTAAGATGTATTGTAAACTCTTGTGATCAGTGAAGATCTCGCATTTAACCCCGTAGAGGTAATGCCTCCACATCTTAAGTGCAAAGATAACTGCTGCCATCTCAAGGTCATGGGTGGGGTAATTCAACTCGTGCTTCTTTAACTGTCTGGAAGCATAAGCAATCACCCTATCCTGCTGCATCAGAACACAACCCAATCCCACTCGAGACGCATCACAGAACACTGTGAAATCCTTGTCATTAACAGGCAGAGCTAGCACTGGTGCTGTAGTCAATCTCCTCTTGAGCTCCTCAAAGCTCTCTTCACACTGGT
The DNA here is from genome assembly GCF_001659605.2 of Manihot esculenta. NCBI lineage: Eukaryota > Viridiplantae > Streptophyta > Magnoliopsida > Malpighiales > Euphorbiaceae > Manihot > Manihot esculenta. The sequence continues at coordinate 33,273,892 of NC_035177.2, read as the reverse complement.
CTGACCAGATAAACTTCTGGTTCTTCTGAGTCAGTTTGGTCATAGGAGCTGCTATCTTAGAGAAATCCTGTACGAATCTCCTGTAGTAACCTGCCAGTCCCAGAAAGCTTTTAATCTCAGTCACTGTAGTGGGTCTGGGCCAGTTAGCTACAGCCTCTATCTTCTTGGGATCTACCTCAATACCATCTGCTGATACCACATGTCCCAAGAAGGAAATGCTCCTCAACCAAAACTCACACTTAGAGAACTTGGCATACAAACCATGCTCTCTCAGTGTCTGCAAAACTGTCCGCAGATGATGGGCATGCTCCTCTGCATTTCTGGAATACACTAAGATGTCATCAATAAAAACAATCACAAAGTGATCCAGAAACTCGCTGAAAACTCTATTCATGAGATCCATGAATGCTGCAGGGGCATTAGTCAACCCGAACGGCATCACTACGAACTCATAGTGCCCATATCTGGTTCTGAATGCTGTCTTAGGCACATCTGCCTCTCTGACTCTCAACTGATGATACCCGGATCTCAGATCTATTTTAGAGAAACAACCTGCTCCAGCTAGCTGGTCAAATAGATCATCAATCCTAGGCAGAGGATATCTATTCTTGGTAGTGACCTTGTTTAACTGTCTGTAGTCAATACAAAGTCTGAGGGATCCATCCTTCTTTCTGACAAAAAGTACTGGAGCACCCCAAGGTGAGGTACTAGGGCGGATGAAACCCTTATCTACCAAGTCTTGCAACTGTTCTTTCAACTCTTTTAATTCAGCTGGCGCCATCCTGTAGGGAGGAATAGAGATAGGTCTGGTCTCAGGCAGCAATTCTATTTCAAACTCTATCTCCCTACCAGGTGGTAGTCCTGGCAAGTCGTCTGGGAACACATCAAGAAACTCTCGAACTACTGGTACTGCGGCTGGTTCCCTAACCTGACTATCTAGCTCTCTCACATGAGCTAGAAACCCCTGACAACCCCTCCTAAGCAAACGACGAGCCTGAAGGGCTGAAATCATACCTCTGGGTGTACCTCTCCTGTCTCCTCTGAAGACACACTCTGACCCATCCTGGTCTCTGAGACTAACTATCTTCTCTCTACAGTCCAAAGTAGCACTATATGCAGATAGCCAATCCATCCCTAGAATGACATCAAAATCTGTCAAGTCTAGAACCACAAGGTCAGCTGGAAGGCATCTACCCTCTATGAATACTGGACTGAAACGACAGACTGACACTGCCACTGATGGGTCACATTTGGGTCCACTGACCCAGAGAGGATACTCTAACTCAGAACTGATCAAACCCAATCTCTCTATGGCTCTCGAAGCAATAAAGGAATGAGAAGCACCGGGGTCCATCAAAGCATACACATCAGAACACCCAATGATGAGATTACCTGACACCACTGTGTTCGACATGTTAGCCTCCTCCTGAGTCATAGTGAAAATCCGTGCTGGGGCTACAGGATTTCCACCTCGGGAACCTGCTGCTGAAGTAGAGGCTGCCCCTCTCCCTCTACCTCTACCACTACCCTGAGGCATAGCTGAAGCCGCTGGCTGCGCTATACTGCCTGAACTCATCTGCTGGGAAGGTGCCACAAAAGTCACCTGAGGACACTCTCGAGCAAAATGCCCTACCTGTCCACATCTGAAACAGGCTGACGATCCCAACTGACAAGCTCCTCGGTGTGGTCTCCCACATCGTCCACATACTGGAACAGTTGTGCCAGAGCTTGAGCCACTACCCATTCCCAGACCTGACTTGACTTTACTCCAGAACCCTTTCCTTGTTCCTCTCGCTCTATCCCATCTCTTACTACCTGTAGAACCTGAACTGGGGGCCTTAGAACCCGAAGCCTGTGCCTTTGACTGTTTCTGAATATTGGCACTAGCTTCCATCTTCCTGGCTGCATCTATAATAGAGTGAAAACTCTCCTTTTCTGCTGGAAGGATCAAAGAAGAATACCTAGGATGAAGTCTCATGGTATATCTCCTCGCCTTCTTCTGATCAGTATCATAGGCCTGACCCACGTACTGAAGCAGATCTAGGAACTTATCTGTGAACTCATCAACAGTCATCTCATCTGTTTGTCTCAACTGTTCAAACTCAATTATCTTCATCTCCCTGGAACTATCAGGAAAAGCCCACCCTGCAAACTCATTAGCAAACTCGCCCCACGACATACTGGTCATTCTGGGCTCTATATAGTTCTTAAACCATTCCCGAGCTTTCTTACACTTCAGTGTAAACCCTGCCATCTCTATGGCTCTACTGTCATCTGCACCCAACTCATCAGTAATCATCTTCACAAATCTCAGGTACTCAAATGGATCATCTCCTGTGGTAAACTTAGGAGCATCCAATTTAAGGTACTCAGTCATCTTTACCTTACTTCCAGATGAACTAGATGGAAAAGTTTGGGCAACAGGGGCTACTGGTTCTGTTTGTGGTGGTGGAGGTGCTGGTTCATTTATTTCTGGGTGTGCTGCACTCGGATGGATAGGGGAGGGTGGATACATAGGATATGGTGGATATGATGGGTAATAGTGAGGATATGGCATATATGGCATGTATGTAGGATAGGGGTCAAAACGAGAGTACTCCGACATACCCTCCATCGGATACTCTAGATCCTGAAACAAGGATGGATAACCATAACCTGAGGCCTGAACACCTCCTTCGGATTCTCCCATACCTTCATCCATAGACGGATCAGTCTCCATAGCCTCCCTCACTTCTTCTGATCCTCCTCCTCTAACTATCCCTCTTCTGCTCTCGTCCACAGACCTTCTAGGGTCTATTGACATGCCTTCCCTGCTAGATCTTTGCGACCTTGCCCTTGGCAATGCAGGAGGACGAGCAGCTACTCCCTCACTATCTGATGGGACTCCAGTCAATCGAGCTGATCGACGAGTTCCTCGCATCGTAACTCTGAAACCAACACATACTATAGCATATCAGCACATAAACACATATATCTTAATCATACAAACACATGCATATGCATCTCATAGCATCAAAAAGACAGGACTCAACATCCTATCCTAGTGGACATGATTCCTATTGTGCTTGACCAACTGTAACCTCTATGAGCCCAACACTCTCTCTATAGGTCCGATCATGTGAACCTAGGGCTCTGATACCAATCTGTAACGACCCCAAAATGGACCGTCACTGGCGCTAGGATTCAGGTCGGCTTAAGGCCGCCAGAACCCGTAGTAAGCCTGCTATCTCTCTGTGTACCTGTAAATCTCCTACATGATCATACATTTTATGTGAAAATAAAAACTCTTTTCCTGATCCAAGGCTTAACCTGTGCATGCACTATCTCTGTCTATACCCCTGACTAGAGCTGGCTCTAGATGGGTTATCTCATACCTGTTAAGCCTGGTTTTTCACATACTCAGCAAAATATATACATAAACAGATCATGTACAAAAACCAAAGATTTACAACACAACTATGTCAAGCACAATTCTAACTGTAAGCACAATTAACACATCTCTTTAATATTACATGTCCACTTTAAGCTATTACAAGTTTCTTCTCTTATCTCTGAACTCTTCTGACCTTCCCCTGTACACTGTACACTGAAATCCTGCAAGACTGGGATTAAGGGAGTGGGATGAGCTCTATAGCCCAGTGAGTAGAATAACAAAATCAGTCATAAAATATGAGCACATGGAATGCGTCATAACACAGACAAGCCACATCAAGAGTAAACCTGTCACCACATAGCCTCAGTAACTTCCGTGCCAGGGCGTAGAATCGAGCACCTGGTCTTCCTGTCATATATGTATATGTGTGTATAACACCTCTGTACTTACCGTTGCCAGGGCGTAGTCAAAGGCTCCTGGACTTTACTATACCTGCCAGGGCGTAGTCAAAGGCTCCTGGTCTTAACTCAGAGACTATTGGATCATTCAGCATTTACTCACACCAACAATTAGCAATGCAATGCAACATATTTGTGAATACTAATGCAGGCAACCTATTTGCATAATCATGATGCATGAGATATGCTAAAACATTCCATTGTTCCATTAAAAGTATTAAGTTTAGTTCCACTCACCTCTGGCTCTGGACTGACTCTGCAGGTTCAGTAAACTCTGGAGCAGTACTCACTGCTGCTCTCTCTGGTTCCTCTGGTCTGTATGAACACATAAAGACTTAAATGAAGGACCAAACTATCTTACGAATAACTCTTTTAAACTACCCAAGAAACCCCTTAATCTCACTCTAAAACTCAGGCAAAGCATGTAAAAGAAAAACTGGACAGAACATTTTCGGCAGCAGGTTCGGCGGCCGAATGTCCTCTCCAGAGACGAAACTCAAGCACCTTCGGCGGCACCTTCGGCGGCCGAATCCCCCAAACAGAGCCGAACATGAAAAAACACTCGGGGGCAAACTGTGGCAACCAAGCCACCATGCAAGAGGTTCGGCGGCCGAATGAACCTTCGGCTGCCGAACCTGAGTTCATCCAAAACTCAGCTTCAACGGCAAACCATCTCCTCCTTCCCTTCAACATCTCCAACCATGCATACGTCAACGATTCAACATACATATACTCAAGTATATGTTCACAGGGGTCCAAAACTATCTAATAACCCTAACAATCAAATCAAACATAACACATAAACATGTTTACATGCATAAATCATCAAAACTACTACTTCTCACTTCCACATGCATCTCTCTCCCTTAACTTCCATAAAACCTTCAGAAAACATATACCAAGTTCCAAATCTTCACTTACCTCCTGTATAACACGAAGATGAACAATCCTCACGTGAAGTTTTGGACAAACTCTCCTTCAAAACCCTTAACCCTTAAAACTTAACTTTTATGCACAAAACCTTCAAACACTTAGCAAACCAACAGAAATTCTATATGAGCTGCTGAAAACACTTGCAGATGAGTCATAGAAGACGTGGCTAATCCATGGCAAGAATCTGAGGCCAACATCTGTCAAAATGCATGACTCAGCTGGCTGGCCACCTCAGCTTCGGCTGCCCAATCGCACACAAACCTATGAAACATTCGGGGGCCGAACTTGCACTTCGGAAGCCACACATTGGGCATGTTCGGCGGCCGAACTTACCTTCGGCGGCCGAACTTGGTTCAACTGCCTTAGGTCATTTCAACTCAAAACTCACTTCTATTAACCTTAAAACATCAACACACATCACACCACTTAGTAAAACAAAAATCCTACCCTTTTATAGAATCCCAGCACCCCGGATTCCACCAGATAACAGGAACTCCGGTGCCGAATTCTAGTCGGGTATTACATCAATTCTATCTCGAACTTTATCTCCCTAGCAGGTGGTAAACCTCGCAACTCGTCTGGGAAGACATCTAAGAACTCTCTGACCACTGGCACCGAAGCGGGCTCTCTATCCTGACTGCTAAGCTCTCTCACATGAGCCAAATACCCCTGACATCCCTTCCTAAGCAACCTACGAGCCTGAAGAGCTGATATCAGACCTCTAGGTGTACCCCTCCTGTCTCCTCTGAAGACAACCTCTGACCCATCCTGACCTCTGAACCTGACTACCTTGTCCCTGCAGTCCAAGGTAGCACCATGGGTAGATAACCAGTCCATCCCTAGAATGACGTCAAAATCAGTCAAATCTAGAACCACCAGGTCGGCGGACAAGCATCTTCCCTCAACAAACACTGGACTGCACTGGCAGACTGACTCTGCCACTGATGGATCACATTTGGGTCCACTGACCCAGAGAGGACACTCTAACCCAGAGATCATCAAACCCAACCTCTCCACGGCTCTCGGAGCAATAAATGAATGAGATGCACCAGGGTCCATTAAGGCATACACATCTGAACAACCAATGACTAAGTTACCTGCCACCACGATGTTAGATGCATCTGCCTCCTGCTGAGTCATCGTGAAGATCCGTGCTGGAGCTGATGGACCTTCACCTCTAAAACCCGCTGAAGAAGAGGCTGACCCTCTCCCTCTACCTCTGCCACTGGCCTGAGTCGTGGCTGGAGTTGCTGGCTGCGCTACACTTCCTGAAGCTGTCTGCTGGGACTGAGCCATAGGTACTGTTCTAGGACACTCCCGAGCCATGTGTCCCTCTTGCCCGCATCTGAAGTAGGCTGTCGTCCCAACCAGAGACACTCCCTTGTGCGGCCTCCCACACTTCTTGCATACTGCATTATCTGCACCAGAGCTTGAGCCACTCCCTAATCCCAGACCTAACTTGATCTTATTCCAGAACTTGTTCTTCTTTGGCTTCTTGGTGGTACTGCTCCACCTCTTGCTACCTAAAACTGCTGCACTTAAAGAAGAAGAGCCTGGGGTCTTAGAACCAGAAGGCTGTGCCACTGACTGCTTAACCGTCCCCTGAATGATGGCACTGGCCTCCATCTTCCGGGCCATATCCACTATGGCATGGAAGCTCTCTCTATCTGCTGACTGGATCAAGGAGGAATACCTGGAGTGGAGTTTCATGATATACCTCCTTGACTTCTTCTGGTCTGAGTCAAGATTTTGCCCTGCAAATGGCAACAGCTCCAAGAATCTGTCTGTGAACTCCTCTACACTCATCTCATTAGTCTGCCTCAACTGCTCAAACTCTATCATCTTCAGCTCCCTTGAACTATCGGGGAAAGCCCATCCTGCAAACTCGTTTGCAAACTCCTCCCAAGACATGCTGTCCACCCTCGGGTTCACATAATTCTTAAACCACTCTCGTGCCTTCTTGCACTTAAGCGTGAACCCAGCCATCTGAATGGCTCTACTGTCATCAGCCCTAATCTCATCTGTGATCACCTTGACCCTTTCAAGATACACAAACGGGTCATCCCCTTTTTCATACTGAGGAGCACCCAGTTTCATGTAGTCGGTCATCTTGACCTTGCTCCCACTGGCTGAGCTAGGTCTAGAAGGTTGAGTAACTGGGGCTGCTGGTTCTGTAGGTGGTGGAGGTGGGGGTGCAGCATTCCCCGAGGTGGGGCTTGCCGGGTGAGGATAAAAGGGTGAGGGTGGATAAGCTGGGTACTGGGGGTGAGGTGGATAGAAAGGTGGATAAGGCATGTAGGTAGGGTAGGGGTTAAAGCTGGAGTAATCCGATGTGCCTCCCATCGGATACCCTGAACCCTGTGGGAAGAGTGGATAATGGGGTGGAAAACCATACCCCGAGGCCTGAGCGCCTCCCTGTGACTCCCCTGTCCCTTCTTCTGTCATGCTGACATCCAGATTCCCATCCCTCCTCTGGTCCTCTTCCATAACCTCCCTCACATCTGAAGAACTTCCTCCTCTATCTGTCCCCCTTCTGCTAGCATCAAAAGACCTTCTAGGGTCCCTTGACACTCTTTCTCTGCTTGATCTACATGACATTGCCCTAGGCAATGCAGGAGGACGGGCGCTCGTGCCCTCATCCTCAGGTGGCACTCCAGTCAATCGTGCAGATCGACGAGTTCCCCTCATCCTGTTTTCTGAAAAACATTACACAACACATAAACATTAGCATCATATGCTTCATGTGAGAACGCATGAACCTGCATCACATACATATCATTCATAACATAGCATTAATGCACATGTATATAACCATGGCATTTCACATCATCATACAAGATAGGACTACACATCCTATCCTAGTGGACATGATCTTCCTATTGTGCTTGACCTTCTATAACCTCTATGAGCCCGACACTCTAGGTCCGACCATATGAACCTAGGGCTCTGATACCATTCTGTAACGACCCGAAAATCGGACCGCTACCGGCGCTAGGATCCAGGTCGGCTTAAGGCCGCCGGGACCCATAGCAAGCCTAACATGCATCCTGTTAACCTGTTTAATCCCATACATGATCAACAACATACATAAAAATTAAAACTTTTCCTTTCATCCATACACCAAACTCAACCTGTGCATGCACTATACATAGTCATAATCATAACCATTGACCCCTCTTTGGGATCTCATCAATACCCCAATGGGTGACATAACCTGTGTTGAGTTGGTTTAGATAAGCATCATAGATCATGTATTAAAAGGGATACCATACACATAGGGTCAAGCACAATCTCTAATCCTCAATATCATTATATTACATAACTATTCACAACTTTACATCATTTTACAATTTATCATGTCCACATTCTATCTATTACATACACATGACTTCATTACTCTTGCTGACCTCCTGGTCTACCCTGTACCTGCAAGCCTGGGGGTTAAGGGAGAGGGGTGAGCTATAAAGCCCAGTGAGTAGAATAATCAAACATTTAAAACATATGGTAACATGGAATGCATCACATCACAACTAATCACATCAAGGATGAAGTTGTCACCCATAGCCCTCCAAGTGGTCCAACTGTGCCAGGGGCGTAGAATGGGCCTCACTGGTCTTTCTCTTACATAACACATCATAACATAACATTCCAACTGTGCCAGGGGCGTAGAATGGGCCTCGCTGGTCTTTCTCTTTCATAGTGCCAGGGGCGTAGAATGGGCCTCACTGGTCTTCCATACCGTATCATATCATACCATATCATGTCCTGGGAGGGCTAAAGGATCATTCAACATTCATCCACATCATCAACACATTATGCAATGCAACATATTCGTGAATTCTAATGCAAACAACCTAGTATATCTCATGGCATTCATGATGCGTGAATCATGCTAAGAATCAATTTGTTTACTTTAAAACATAAAGAGTTTATTCCACTCACCTCTGGCTGAAGCTCTACTGACTCAGAAGCAGCTGAACTCACTGCTGGGGTCCTCGGTTCCTCGGGTCCGAACCTACACAGGTGGACTCAAATGAGGGACCAAACAAACATGAACATGACTCTAAAATACTCCCCAAAAAACCCCCTAAAAATACCTCAAAACATACATGCAAAACATGCAAAGGAAGGCTGAACAGGGCACTTTCGACGGCAGGTTCGGCGGCCGAAAGTCCCTCCAGAGCCGAAAGTCAGGAAGGTTTGGCGGCACCTTCGGCGGCCGAAACTCCCAGACAGAGACGAAACTCATGCATGATCGGCGGCACTTTCGGCGGCCGAAAGTCCTTCGACTGCCGAACCTGGTGTCTGCCAAAGGGCAGAAACTTGGTTCCTCATGCATAGTTGCCTCCCAACCTTTTAGATCAAGCATACAACTCAACCAAAACATGCATAAAAACATACATTAGCTCCTAGGGGCTCCAAACTATCCTAAACCCCATCTACAACACATCAAACATGCATATCCAACATACATTGTTCACACATGCACAGTAAACCATAAACTCCATAAAACCCTACACATGCATTGCTACCTCATGAATTAACTTAAAACTTACTTAAAACATATAATGAGCTCAAGATCAGCCCTTACCTCTTGAAGATTGAGAGGAAAACGACCCTAGCTCGAATATGGGAGAGATTTGAGTTCTTGAACCTCAAAGCTCCAAAACTTGCTTTAAACTCGAAAATCTTCAAAACAAGGTGAAAACTTGTGAAAATCGTGAAAGATTTGAAGGAAGAAACTCAAGATCGGTGAGGGGACGGCGGAGAGCTCACCTTGGCCGAAATGGGGAGAAAAAGCTCGCCCGTTTTCGGCTAAGGGACCCCTTTATAGGTGGCTGGCCAGGCCACATTCGGGAGCCGAACGTGCCTCCGCATGCATGCCATGTTCGGCGGCCGAACATAAGGTTCAGCGGCCGAACCTGGACTTCCCTCACTTATGCTTTCGGGAGCCTAAGGCACGCCCGAAGCGCATGCATGTTCGGCGGCTGAACTTGAGGTTCGGCGGCCAAACCTGGGTCTTTCTCCAAGACTATTTCCAAGCAAAAACTCATTTCTTTCTTGATTAAAAACATAAAACACATTAAAACATTTTATGAAAATATGCTTTTACCCTTCTAGAGGTCTCCGACACTCGAGATTCCACCGGATGGTAGAAATTCCGATACCGGAGTCTAGCCGGGTATTACACTGTGAGCCAAAGGGATGAGGTCCAGCGTCAGTGCGATGCCATGAAGGCCGATCTTGAAGGAGCTCAAGCTCGTTTTGACAAGATGAAGGCCCATAAAGAGGGGGCCCTAGCTCAGGTCGAGGTTCTCGAGCAGGAGTTGAGTAAGAGTTCAGATCGCATCAGAGATCTGGCCTCGGCGGCAGAGGAATCTAAACTTCTTAATCAACAACTCTGTCACGAGGTTGAGACTTTGGAGCATAGATGCTCAGCCCTGCTCGAGGATGCCAGACTTGCTGAAGACAGGGTCCAGCTGGAGTGTGAGAGGCGTCTGATGGAATATAAAGAGTCTCCTAAGCTGAAAAAAGAGATCGAGCAGGCCTGTGATGCTTGCCTCCAGGATTATAAAAGTTCTTCTAAATTTAAAGCCAAGATAGCTGAGGCTTGTGAGAAACGACTTGCAGAGTTCCAAGGCTCTGATGAAATGAAAGTTGCCATATGGAATAAGGGCTTCCGTATGTTCGCCTCTGGGTATAATAGAGATTTGAGGACAGCCAGATACGCTCCCTCTACTCCGCTGTCTGAACTCCAAGCTAAGGAGGAAGACTTTGATGGTGAGGAGGTGCTTTATGGGGAGGACGACAGACCTTTACCCAAGGGAGCTTCTCGTACTGCAGCTGGGCCTTCTGAGGCAGACGCTGAACTGGGCGATGGAGACGCTGGGTTTCGGGGAATGGAGGTCGTGCCTTTTGTGGGCCTTGGGGGGTCTGAGCCAGAAGGTGCTGGGCCTCCCGTAAACAGCAATGTAAATAATGTAAATGTAGATAGTACAGAAGGTAATGTAGATGTTAGTGTCCCTAGACATGTAAGTTCTTTAATGTAATACCCGGCTAGATCAGGCATCGGAATTCGCACCGTCCGGTGGAATTCGAGGATGTCAGAGGTTTCTAGAAGGGAAAGAGAAAGGTTTTCTAAAATATTTTCAAGTATTTTAATGGTTTAGAATGGAAAAGGATTGAGTTTTGAAGAGAAAAGGCTAAGGAGGCATTTTTCCATGTTCGGCCGCCGAAGGTAAAGTTCGGCCACCGAAAGTCCCTTAGATTCGGCCCCCGAAGGCAATGTTCGGCCGCCGAACGTTGCATGGTTTTGCATGCGATTCGGCTGCTGAAGCTGAGGCGGTTGGTCATCTATATAGGGCACCGAGTCCAGAAAACAGAGGAGGTTTCGTCTATCTTTCTGGCCTAGGTGAGTTCTTGATCTCCTTGGATTGTTTTCATGGTTTTCCTTCAAATCTTTCAAAGTTAAACAAGTTTTAAGTAAGTTTTATGTGTTTTTGAAGAGTTTGAAAGCTTGGAGAAATTTGGAGCTTGGATTTCCATATCTTCGAGTTTGGATCATACCAGCCTTTGTTCTTCAAGAGGTAAGTGTTGATCCATGGTTTTTATGATGTTTTAGATAAGTTTTATGAAGGGAAGGGGAGTTAATGCTTGAGTTTGCATGAGTTGTGCATATTAGGGTTTATGGACCCTTTATGCTTTATGTTTGCTTGCTGAGCTTGTTTGTTGGAGTTTAAGTTGTCTTAAGCTCCTATATGCTTGTTGTTTTGAGATAGGGAGGAGTTAGAGAGGTTGGATGCATGTTGGGAAGGATTGGAAGGTGTGGGAGGCGTGTTTATGCACGAAGCTGAGTTCTGGATGAACTCAGGTTCGGCAGCCGAAGAAGAATTCGGCCGCCGAACATGCCGACTTTCGTCTCTGGAGGAGACATTCGGCCACCGAAGGTGCTGCCGAAGGTGCCCTGTCCAGCTTTCCTTTGCTTGTTTTGCATGCATGTTTTGAGGTGTTCTAGAGGGGTTTTGGGGAGCTATTTATCAGTTGTATAGAGTATGTTTTGGTGCCTCATTTGCGTCCTCCATTGTAGGATTGGACCCGAGGAACCGAGGTGTTTAGCAGTAGTCGCTGTTTCAGACTTAGAGGTAGCCCAGAGTTAGCCAAGCAGTGGCTACAGGTGAGTGGAACTAAATTTAATATTTTAACTTCATGACACGTTTCTAGCATGATCCATGCATCATAAAATGCCATGTTATGTATTAGGTTGTGTTGCATTAGAATTCACGAATATGATGCATTGCATAAGATGTTATTTGTGAGGATGAATGTTGGATGATCCATAGCCCTTGATAGAGATCAGATACAGAGTTATGGCATGAGGTAGCCATACCAGGTCGCTCCTGGATAGTCTAGGTCGCTCCTGGTACTATGAGTTAGACAGACAGCCTGTCAGATCAGAGAAAGAGTAGACCAGGTGATGACCTAGTCTCCTTGGCACAGTGGGACATGTTATGATATCAGATCAGAGATAAGAGTAGACCAGGTGATGACATAGTCTCCTTGGCACAGTGGGACATATTATGACATGTAGTTGAGGGCTATTGGTGACAAATTCATCCGTGAGATTATATTTTTGTGATGTGATGCATTTCATGAAAACATGTAATTAATGAATTGTTTTAGTGTTCCTCCTCACTGGGCTCTAGAGCTCATCCCACTCCCTTAACCCCAGTTTTGCAGGTTCTGAGATAGCTATGGGAAGTCAGAGTCAACAAGAATAAAGAAAGATATGCATGAATGTATGTTTGTAATAGCATAGTGGACATGATGTAATTAAAAGATTAGTGGTAATGTAATGTATAGATATGTACTGTCATATACTGGATAGACTTGTGCTTTCCCTAGTGTCATTGCTGTAGTATGGTGTATGAATAATCCCTTGTTACATGAATCCTGTTTTACGTTTCTTGATGAGAAATGTGTGAGTCAGGCTTAATGTATGGCTTTGATGAGATACCAGTGGGTTGTGTTACAGATTAAAAGGGTTTCAATCCCTTGACCCACAGCAGATAGTAGTCACTGGTATAGGCCCTGAGGGCCGTTTCAGATTGGCATATCTGAGTAGCAGTAGTTAAGCCTGGTAGTTTTACAGGATTGTTGAATATTCTTTTAAGCATGTATGGGATCTATCAGGTACACAGCGAGTATAGTTGGCTTACTACGGGTCCCGGCGGCCTTACGCCGACCTGGATCCTAGTGCCAGTGATAGTTCGGGCCATTACGGAGAGGTACCGGTTTCCGGGCTGTTACAGATTGGTATCAGAGCATAGGGCCTCAAGAGTACGATGTGTTGAGCAAAGATGCTCAAGGACTAGAGATATCCCACATCGGAAAGAGGTGTTGTCTTGTATAGGAGGGTAAGCACAATAGGTAAAATCATGTCCACTAGGATAGGATGTGGAGTCCTGTCTTGCATGATGATGTGAAATGCCATGATGAGCTGCATGTGCATTATTGATATGTTTGATATGTGCTGAGGATTCATGTGTTCTCACATGGATCCTTTGATGATATTTTTGTGTGATGTTGTGCTTTTCAGAGGCAGGATGAGAGGAACTCGTCGATCTGCTAGATTGACTGGAGGTCCGCTGGAGAATGAGGACATGGATGCCCATCTCCCCATTCTGCAAAGGGCAACATCAGATAGATTAAGTAGAGAAGGTACATCAAGGGACCCTAGAAGGTCTGTTGATGAGAGTAGAAGGGGAGTCATTCAGAGTGGTATGTCAGGGTTTATGAGAGAAGTAGAGGAGGATGAGCAGAGCAGAGATGGTAGCTTTGGCAGGAGTAGGTTAGGAGGAGATATGGGTGAGTCCCAAGGAGGCACTCAGGCCTCGAGATTTGTTCCACCTCAGTATCCACCCTACCCGTGGGGGGCAGAGTACCTGATGAGTGGTACATCGGAGTTTCCTAGGTATAACCCATATCCCACCTTTATGCCCTATCCTTCCTTTTACCCGCCATATCCACCGCCATATCCACAGTATACCATGTTTCCACCCTTCTTTGGTTATCCAAGTTCAGCAACCCTTAACCCGGGGCAGGTTGCATCTCCTCCACCACCAGTAGAACCAGTAGCCCCAGTTGTCCAAACACCCAAGCCTAGTTCACCTGGAGGAAGTATGGTACAGATGACAGACTATTTGAGGTTGGATGTTCCCAAATTTGAGACAGGTGATGACCCTTTTGAGTATCTCAGAACGGTCAAGATGATAACTGACGAGTTGGGAGCCAGTGAGAGTAGAGCCATTCAGATGGCAGGGGTCACATTGAAATGTGAGAAGACAAGGGAATGGTTCAACCAGTATGTGGACCCGAGGGTAGAAAGCTTATCATGGGAGCAGTTTGCTACAGAGTTTACAGGATGGGCTTGTCCAGAGAGCTCAAGGGAGCGTAAAGAGAGTGAATGTGAGCAGCTAGGGCAGACAGAAAACATGAGTGTAGAAAATTACCTAGAGAATAGTGATCGTTTCCCTTTGGGTGAGGCTGTTGCAAAGAATAAAAAGAAAGTGAGAGGCCTGAAAGGGTCAAAGAAAAGAGAGTTCTGGAATAGGGTAAAGTTTAGTATGGGTTTTCGCGAGGGCTCGAGTTCTGGTTGGGATAGTTCTAGATGTGCGAGGTGCAGTAGGAGGCACAAAGGAGTCTGTCGGGCTGGGACAACAGCATGTTTCAGGTGCGGACAGGAGGGGCACATGGCACGAGAGTGTCCCACTACGACCGTGTCAGCACAGTTCCCGCAGACATCCTCTGACAATATAATTCAACCAGAAGCTCCAGCCTCGGTGCAGGGCAGAGGCAGAGAAAAAGGGGTAGTCCCTTCTTCAGTAGGTTCCTTAAGTGAAGGTCCGTCAGTTCCGGCTCGGATTTTCACCCAGGTTCAGCCAGAGACAGACACACCGAACACAGTGGTGCCAGGTAAGCTCACTTTTGAGTGTTCTGATGTATATGTTGTTATGGACACTAGTAGAATATTAGTTGATGTGAGAATAGTAAAGTGTAATAGGGTTCAATGTTCAGAGATAAAGGTTCAGAGACGAGTGAGTAGTTAAAGGTTAGTGAGCCGAAAGAGCTCGAGAGCTATAGCCGTGGATTTTATAAATCCAGGTATAGGGAGAGTGATCTCTCATCTCTGAGTGTAGTCCTCAAGTATAAGAAATAATGCAGAAAATAGAGTAAGAAAGAGAAGAGTAAGAGAAAAATAAAAGTAAGTAAGATAAGAGTAAGTGAAATCGATCAGAATAAGAGGAAGAGAAGAGGAAATGAGGTAGAACAGAATAGAGAAAGAACAGAATAGAATAAATGTAAAGTAAATATAAGTTCAGAAAGAGATTTCAGTTTAGTTTGTGATTAGGTGGCGATAGAGCTCTGGTTCAGATAGTTCTGGATACGTGAGGCGTGGAGTTTACACAAAAGTAGTCTAATGGTATGGGACTACGGCATGTATAGATGCGAGCAGGAAGGACTCATGTTATGTGAGTGTCCTACTGCGGCCCTGATTGGCACAGTCCCAGCAGATGACTTCTAGTAGTGTAACTCAGCCCGTAGCTCTAGCCATGTTGTAGGACAGTGGTTGAGGCACGAGGAGAGAGTTATCCTTTTCTCTGGTCAGTTCCCGAGGGAAGATTCGTTAGCTTTAGCTTGGATCTTCATCCTGACTCAGTAGGAGGCTAACACATCGAACACGGTGACGTCAGATACGTTCACTTAAGGGTGTTCAGATGTGTAGGTTTAGTGGACCCTGATGTTTCTTTCCCTGTTGTTTTGAGAGCCATAGATAGAGGAGGGTTTGATAACTTCTGGGCTTAGAGTGTTCTCTTTGGGTCAGTGTTCCCAAGAGTGATCCATCTGAGGCAGAGTCAGTGAGTCAGTACAGTTCAGAGTTCGTTGTGAGTAGATGCCTTCCAGTTATTTTAGTGATTCTAGAATTGACCGAGTGATGTCATTCTAGTAGTGGATTGGCTAGCTACTCATAGTACTACCTGTGTCTACAGTGACAAGGTAAGAGAGTTTAGAGATCAGGATGGATCAGAGGTAGTCCTTAGAGAGGACAGTATAGCATACCCAGAAGTTTGATATCAGCCCTACAGGCTCGTGAATTCTTTAGGAAAGGTAGTCAGGGGTTTTCTTGCTCTTGTTCAAGAGCATAGTAGTCAGGTCAGGGAACTAGCCTCAGTACCCATAATCAGAAAGAGAGAAAGAGTTTTATATGTTATCCCAGACAAGCTAGCAGGTTTACCATTGGTAAAAACAATATAGAGTCTGGAAGTCAAGTGAGGATGGAGACTAGGCTTCTCTTCACCTCTTCCTTTGAAATGGTACCTGTAGAATGTAAGAGTTGAAAGAGTTGTAAAAGCTAGAAAAGCAGTTGCAAGATTGAGAGAGATATTAGAGCAGTTGGGAACTTGGTAGATAAGGATTCTATCCGACTTAGTACTACACCCTGGAATGTTCCAGCGTCGTTGTGAGAAACGAAGGATGAAACCTTGAGACTTTGTCACAACTGTGAGCAGTTGTACAAGGTCACTACCAAGGACAGGTGTTCCCACGCAGGATTAATGATCTGTGGAGACAGCTAGTAGGAGCTGCTTATCCTCCACGATAGATCTAAGAGTTGGGAACTAGATGTTGAGAGTTAAAGAGAGAGTTAAAGAAAAAGCCAGTATAGTAAAGATAAAGAGAAAAAGAAAAATCAGAGTGCGCAGCAAAAGCGTAGAATAGTTCAGAAATACAGAGAAGCATGCCCATGATTTACTGAGTGTTGTAGATTTGAAGAGAACACGGCATAGAGGCCAAGTTCTGTAATATGAGTTCGATTTCGGGGCATGTCTGTTTGAATCGTATTATGTCACAAGACGATTTCTAAAGTAAGTAGAGAATTGAAGCTATAGGTAAGGCATCTAGCATTTTCTTAGAGTTATTGCTCCTCTGACTGGATAGAGTAAAGAGAAGCAAAGGTTAGTGTAACCTGAGTAGTGTGAATAAAGCTGAGAAGATTCAAAGAGAAAGGAAAGTCAGTGAGCAGATAAAAGAGTCAAGTTGATTGTGTACAAGCAGGAGTGATAAGCAATCAGTGTAGAGTGTGGACACAGATTAAGCAATTAAGAGTCAGGAAGTGTAGACAACCCAGGAGTGTTTACTCCAGTGGTATCTGTGTCTCTTCTCAGAGGAAGGTGTTAGGCTTTCCTTAATGGCTTATTTGCATGTATGTTTATTGTTGTTTTAAACATTCGAGGACGAATGTTCTTAAAGAGGGGAAGAATGTAATACCCGGCTAGATCAGGCATCGGAATTCGCACCGTCCGGTGGAATTCGAGGATGTCAGAGGTTTCTAGAAGGGAAAGAGAAAGGTTTTCTAAAATATTTTCAAGTATTTTAATGGTTTAGAATGGAAAAGGATTGAGTTTTGAAGAGAAAAGGCCAAGGAGGCATTTTGCCATGTTCGGCCGCCGAAGGTAAAGTTCGGCCGCCGAAAGTCCCTTAGATTCGGCCCTCGAAGGCAATGTTCGGCCGCCGAACGTTGCATGGTTTTGCATGCGATTCGGCTGCCGAAGCTGAGGCGGTTGGTCATCTATATAGGGCACCGAGTCCAGAAAACAGAGGAGGTTTCGTCTCTCTTTCTGGCCTAGGTGAGTTCTTGATCTCCTTGGATTGTTTTCATGGTTTTCCTTCAAATCTTTCAAAGTTAAACAAGTTTTAAGTAAGTTTTATGTGTTTTTGAAGAGTTTGAAAGCTTGGAGAAATTTGGAGCTTGGATTTCCATATCTTCGAGTTTGGATCATACCAGCCTTTGTTCTTCAAGAGGTAAGTGTTGATCCATGGTTTTTATGATGTTTTAGATAAGTTTTATGAAGGGAAGGGGAGTTAATGCTTGAGTTTGCATGAGTTGTGCATATTAGGGTTTATGGACCCTTTATGCTTTATGTTTGCTTGTTGAGCTTGTTTGTTGGAGTTTAAGTTGTCGTAAGCTCCTATATGCTTGTTGTTTTGAGATAGGGAGGAGTTAGAGAGGTTGGATGCATGTTGGGAAGGATTGGAAGGTGTGGGAGGCGTGTTTATGCACGAAGCTGAGTTCTGGATGAACTCAGGTTCGGCAGCCGAAGAAGGATTCGGTCGCCGAACATGCCAACTTTCGTCTCTGGAGGAGACATTCGGCCGCCGAAGGTGCTGCCGAAGGTGCCCTGTCCAGCCTTCCTTTGCTTGTTTTGCATGCATGTTTTGAGGTGTTCTAGAGGGGTTTTGGGGAGCTATTTATCAGTTGTATAGAGTATGTTTTGGTGCCTCATTTGCGTCCTGCATTGTAGGATTGGACCCGAGGAACCGAGGTGTTTAGCAGTAGTCGTTGTTTCAGACTTAGAGGTAGCCCAGAGTTAGCCAAGCAGTGGCTACAGGTGAGTGGAACTAAATTTAATATTTTAACTTCATGACACGTTTCTAGCATGATCCATGCATCATAAAATGCCATGTTATGTATTAGGTTGTGTTGCATTAGAATTCACGAATATGATGCATTGCATAAGATGTTATTTGTGAGGATGAATGTTGGATGATCCATAGCCCTTGATAGAGATCAGATACAGAGTTATGGCATGAGGTAGCCATACCAGGTCGCTCCTGGATAGTCTAGGTCGCTCCTGGTACTATGAGTTAGACAGACAGCCTGTCAGATCAGAGATAAGAGTAGACCAGGTGATGACCTAGTCTCCTTGGCACAGTGGGACATGTTATGATATCAGATCAGAGATAAGAGTAGACCAGGTGATGACATAGTCTCCTTGGCATAGTGGGACATATTATGACATGTAGTTGAGGGCTATTGGTGACAAATTCATCCGTGAGATGATATTTTTATGATGTGATGCATTTCATGAAAACATGTAATTAATGAATTGTTTTATTGTTCCTCCTCACTGGGCTCTAGAGCTCATCCCACTCCCTTAACCCCAGTTTTGCAGGTTCTGAGATAGCTATGGGAAGTCAGAGTCAACAAGAATAAAGAAAGATATGCATGAATGTATGTTTGTAATAGCATAGTGGACATGATGTAATTAAAAGATTAGTGGTAATGTAATGTATAGATATGTACTGTCATATACTGGATAGACTTGTGCTTTCCCTAGTGTCATTGCTGTAGTATGGTGTATGATTAATCCCTTGTTACATGAATCCTGTTTTACGTTTCTTGATGAGAAATGTGTGAGTCAGGCTTAATGTATGGCTTTGATGAGATACCAGTGGGTTGTGTTACAGATTAAAAGGGTTTCAATCCCTTGACCCACAGCAGATAGTAGTCACTGGTATAGGCCCTGAGGGCCGTTTCAGATTGGCATATCTGAGTAGCAGTAGTTAAGCCTGGTAGTTTTACAGGATTGTTGAATATTCTTTTGAGCATGTATGGGATCTATCAGGTACACAGCGAGTATAGTTGGCTTACTAATGGGTCCCGGCGGCCTTACACCGACCTGGATCCTAGTGCCGGTGATAGTTCGAGCCGTTACGGAGAGGTACCGGTTTCCGGGCTGTTACATTTAAAAACTGTCTTTCCTTCGGTGGAGTAGGATATAGAGCAGTCTGTAATTATTTTCTTTTTTAATGGAGTTTGGGTTGTTTTATTTATTTCTCTGGCGTTATTCGTACTTGAGCTGTTCCTTCCTTTACTTGTTCTTCCTTTCTAATTAGGCTACCTATTCCGTTTAGGCAGTCTGAGTTTGTTTAATTTTGCAGATTTGAGAATGAGGTACTAAAACTGTGCCTAATGAACTTGGTAAGGAGTTGGCTTCATTGCTTTTTATCCTTTGCCCCTTCTTTAATCAGGGCTGTCAGCTTAGCAAGAGACTTTGTCTCTTATTTGTAATCTTTTCTAATTTCACAACGGCGCTCTTCTTTATAAATTTTATCCGAGCTGAATTCGCTTTGAGGCCAAGGTCCTTAAGCTATATTTTTACAAATTTCGACCTCACTAGTTCTTTATTATGAGCTCGGTTATTAGGAGTTCGGTTTTTAGCAACTGATTTAAAGTCTCCAATTTTTTCTTTTCATTATTTCACATGTACAAGCTTGGGCGTGTAGCCCTCTATAACTAAGGCGAAATGTACTATGTACCTTTTAAGATGGTGAGCGGGTTTAGCCTTTTTGCTTTTAGTTCTGATTTGACGGGAACTGAAGTTGGAGTCTCGTCTGCTACGCTATTGGATTTCTCCTCGGGTTGCCCCTTTACCTCCTCAGCATTTATTATATGAGTGGTGAGGGGGTAAATCCCTAGACTTCATTTGTGATCGCGTGGCTTCACTTTTAAGTGATTTTACCTTTTCTCCTTGGGTCAGGGCTTCCTACTGCCCCTGAGTATTTTATGTGCTGTCTGCTCTCGAGCGTTTTATGAGCTCTTTGCTGCCGCGGAGTTTTATTAGTGTTGAACTCATTTTCTTGAGGTCGGCATGGTGTTTTGGCACTTTAGCGCCTGCAAGCCCTGCTTTAGCCTATAGTAGGTCGTACTGCTATATGATACAGGCGTTGAGGTGCCTTGGTTTAATCTTGTTATGTGCTGGTTACTTTGCGAGATTGGGGCCTTATTGGCTTTGTTGATCCGAGCTCTTTTAGGAGGTCGGATTTGAAGTCTTTTATGTCTGTTTCAGCATTCTTTTTGAGGTCAGCATGACACTTTGATACTTTTGGCAGTCGAGATCAAAGTCTCTCTACCTTATGAATCGAGCTCCTTTGGGAGATCGGAGTTTTAGCTTTTATTTATGATCCCGTGCCCCAATCTTTTATGTGAGGTCGAAACTTTTGTTTTTGCGTGTGGTCGCTGTGTACCTCTGTTTGCTGTGAGCATGTGATACCGGAAGATCTCTGAGGATCCCGGTTTTTGTTGCCCCGAGAGATCTTTGAGATCCTTGCCGGCTGTTTTTGTTCTAGGAGATCTTTACGGGATCCTGGCCGTTTTTTGCTCCGGGGAGATCTTGGTGATCCCGCCGGCCGTTTTTGCTCCAGGAGATCTTACGGGATCCTGACCGTTTTTGCTCCGGGAGGTCTTTTTGAGATCCTCGCCGGCCGTTTTTGCTCCAGGAGATCTTACGGGATCCTGGTCGTTTTTGCTCCAAGAGGTCTTTTTGAGATCCTCGCCGGCCGTTTTTGCTCCAGGAGATCTTAAGGGATCCTGGCCGTTTTTGCTCCGGGAGGTCTTTTTGAGATCCTCGCCGGCCGTTTTTGCTCTAGGAGATCTAACGGAATCCTGACCGTTTTTGCTCCGGGAGGTCTTTTTGAGATCCTCGCCGGCCGTTTTTGCTCCAGGAGATCTTACGGGATCCTGGCCGTTTTTGCTCCGGGAGGTCTTTTTGAGATCCCGCCGGCCTTCTACCTCCAGGAGGTCTCTATGTTTCAAGGAGGTCTTCTGGTATCTGTTCTTTTTCTTTTCCTGAGAGGGTTAGTACTCACAATAATAGAGATAATCACTGCATTACTACAAGATGGTGTTATTCATGCTTTTATAATACAAGAATTGTAACAGCCCGGAAACCGGTACCTCTCTGTAACGGTCCAAACTGCTCGGCACTAGGATCCAGATCGGCTTAAGGCCGCCTAAACCCGTAGTAAGCCTGCTATGAACTCTGTGCTCCTGTTAAAATCCCATACATGATCCAACAACTGGAAAACTGTTCTGAAAGACTACCAGACTTAACCTAAAAACCACTCAGATATACTAATCTGAAATAGCCCTTAGGGCTATCTGTAATACACCAGTGACACGTTACCAAGTAACCTCCATGCACTATGCGCTGTGTCATAGAACCCACTCTGTAAGGGTCAGCATATCATAAGTTAACTTGGCTACCATAGAGTCACAGGAATCAAACCTGGTCTTCTCTATTGGCCTCTCTATGGATCACAGGAATCAAACCTGGTCTTTCCTCCGCACTGGTCTTGGGTCAAAGGAAGTAATCCCTGTCTTCCCTCACAGTTATAATTCACTGGGTTTTCGAAACACAACATTTATTAAGCCTGGCTTGACTCATTTCTCATTAAGAAACGTAAAAACAGGATACATGCATATACAAGGGATAAAACATACTGTAGGCAAAGCACATACTAATCCATCAGCACCTTAACTGACTATCTATACATCTGTAACAAATATCTCTTTAATTTATATCATGTCCATTACTCTATTACACAAGCAAAACTGGAGCCAACACTCTGCTGCTTCTAACCTGCCCAGCTAACTCTGTACCTGCAAAACTGGGATTAAGGGAAAGGGATGAGCTATAAAGCCCAGTGAGTAGAAACACTGAAAACAGTTCAGTAAATACACTCTGTCATGAAATGCGTCATAACACAAACATTCCACATCTTGGATTAGACATGACCTCAAAACTCCCTCGACGGGCTATTGATGTCGCCTTGGTCCAATCCTCATAAACAACAATGATAATACAATGCACCATCTTCGTGATTCTAATGCAATCACCCTAATACATATCATGGCATTCATGATGCATGAACTATGCTGAAAAGCATTCTGTTTCGTTAATAAAAAGATTAAGTTTAGTTCTACTCACCTCTGCTCCTCTGGCAGAAACTGTACTGACTCTGCAACTGCTAATCCTGACGACCTCCCTGAACTGTCGGGTCCAATCCTACACAAATGGACTCGAATGAGGTGTCAAACATACTCCTATAAACTCTTAACCAATCCCCCATAACCCCTTCTGAACCTCTAAACACAATCACACAAAGCATGCAAAAGAAGGCTGGACAGAACACATTCGGCGGCAGGTTCGGCGGCCGAATGTCCTGAACAGAGCCGAAACTCAAGTACCTTCGGCGGCCGAATATCCTCTTTCGAGGGCTACTTTCGGAGGCCGAAACCCCTAAACAGAGCCGAACCTCAAGGCTCTCAGGAGCAAGCTGTGGCAGTCTAAGCCACCATGCAAGGGGTTCGGCGGCCGAATCCTTCTTCGGCTGCCGAACCTGAGTTCTTTAAGAACTCAGCTTCTTCCGCAACCTAGCTCCTCCATCTTTTCCTCCTCTCTAAACATGCATAACTCCAAACCTCAACTTACATATACGCAAGTATATGCTCCAAGGGGTCCAAAACTACCTATCAACCCCAACAAGCAACATACATAACACATAATCATGCATAAACCATTAAAACATCACAACTACACCTAGAAACATAACTCTACCCTTAACCTCTTAAACAGCTATGAGAAATCATTAAAACAAGACTTCCCTTACCTCCTGAAATCAGAAGAGGAACAACCAAACTCAGCAACTCCTCCTCCAAAGCTTCAAACCCTCACAACTCTTCTTTTCTCTCAAAACCGTTCAAAACCTTTTTGCAAATGATCAACCCTCTGCATAAGCTGATTAAAAGCTTGCAGATGAGTCATGGGAGACGTGGCCTAATCCTATAGCCATGATCTGGAGGCAACAGCTGGCCAAATCACGGACTGAGGAGTGTGCACAGCTTAACCGACCATCCCAGTTTCGACTGCCGAAACTGCATGCAAAACCATGCAACTTTCGGGGGCCGAACTTAACATTCGGGGGCCGAACATTGGGCACTTTCGGCGGCCGAACTTCACATTCGGGGGCCGAACATGACAGAAACTCCTTTGGCCATTTCTCCCTAAAACTCAGCTATTTCCTAATCAAACCGTTAAAATACTTTTTAGAAAACCTTCACTCTACCCTCAGGAAACCTCTGACATCCTTGAATCCCACCGAACGGTAAGAATTCCGATGCCGGGTTTAGCCGGGTATTACAATCTACCCCCCTTACAAAAAACATTCGTCCTCGAATGTTAAAAACAACAAAGAAACCATCAAGACCTCTACCTATTCCTGAATTCCACAGCTTTCGCTGCACTACTCTGATCCTTACTCCTCTTTCTCTTTATCTTTTTCTAACTGTCACTTTCTAACTCTCACTAGGTGATAGTCAAAGCTCTGATCACATCAAAATAATAATCAACTCTTTTATCAAATCAGCTAGTAGATCATCATTCTATCCTATCTAGGAATACCTGTAACTGCTTCGTAGTGATCTTGTTAACTGAAAACAGTTATAACAAAATCTCAAGAGTCTATCCTTCGTTTTCCACAACAACACTGGAATATTCCAGGGTGAGGTACTAAGTCAGATACACCCTTTATCTACTCAGCTCTCTTATACTTTTTTTACTCTTCTGAACTCTCTCTTTCTCTGCAGGTGCCATCCTGTAGGGTAGAAGGAAAGAAATGATTCTGCGGCCAGATATCATACTCATTCCAAACTCTAATGCCCTAACAGATGGTAAACCTGACAGCTATTCTGGGAAACATCTAGAACTCTCTTTTAGTAAAGGGCACTGAGGCTGATTCCCTGTCCTGACAAACTTGCTCACAACCCTCTGATAACCTTTCCTGAATAACCATGAGCCTGATGGACTGACATCAACTTCTAGGCACCACTAGACACTGTCCCTTTAAAGGACTGCCTAATCCATCCAATTCCCCTACCTTGTCTCTATGGACACAGGTAGTACCATGAGTAATGCATCAATCCGCCCTAGAATGACATCATGCAGTCACCTCTAGAACCATAAGGTCAGCTGGATTGCATCTACTCACCATAACCTCTGAACTGAACTGACTGACTCTACCTCAGATGGATCACACTCCGGTCCACTGACCCAGAGAAAACACGCTAAGCCCAGAAGTCATCAAACCCATCCTATCAACAGCTCACAACAACAGGAAAAGCGAAACACTAGGGTCCAACACAAACAGCATACACATCCAAATACTCACAAGCAAACGTACCTAACGTCGCCGTATTCGATATGTTAGCCTCCTATTACGTCAGGGTAAAGATCCAGGCTAAAGCTAATGGAACTTCTCTCGGGAATCTGCTGAAGAAAAGGCTCACCCTTTTCCTTGCCTCACTACCACCCAATCCCAGACTAATTCTAATCTCTTTCTAAGATCACTGTTACTTTTTCTTTTCCTCTTTTTCTTTTTCTGATCTATCCCACTAGGGTCCACAAAAGAACCATACACATCAAAAACTCTCAAAATGAGCATACCTGGCACCACTGAATCTGATGGGACTATCCCCTGCTGAACAGCTCTACCAGAAAATGTCCGCTGGGACTGAACTATCCAAGGCGCAACAGGACACTCACGTATCATATGCCCTTCCTGACCACACCTATAACATCCTGTTATCCCTACACGACAGACTCCCTTATGCAACCTTCCACACCTCAGACATTTTGGTCCACCTATACCAGCACTCGGACCCGCATCACTATATAAACTAGGGTTTATCCTATTCCAGAACTCCTTTTTCTTTGACCCTTGAAGGCCTCTAACTTTTTTCTTTCTCCCCCACTTCACTCCTTTCCAAGTAGCTGTACTCCAAGAGGAGGGATCATTTTCTCCTATACCTGACATCTTAGAATCTTTGGTCTGGGCAGTTTCTGAAGACCTTTCAGCCAAATTCACCTGTACACCTATATCCCTTCTTTGCACATCCCCTTCCATCTCTTTCCTACCTCCAGATACTCTCCCTCGATCCATTCCTTCCCTGCTTTCATCAAAAGACCCTTCAGACGGATCTGAATCAATCTGTGGACTAACACCACACATCTTAGCTCTTCTGAAAACACAAAACACAAATAGACAAACATGAGCACACATATCGTTCATATGAAAAACACATGAACTAGAACATATACATGCATAGCATACATCATGGCATTTCATAGCAGCATGCAAAACAAAACTTAACAACCTAATGGACATGATTTTTACTTATTGTGCTTGCCTTTCTATGACTGACTCAACCTCTTTCCGATGTGGGATCTCTAATCCTTGAACAAAAATGCTCAACACACCGTACTTAAGAGGCCCTATGCTCTGATACCATCTGTAACAGCCCGAAAATCGGTACCTCTCTGTAACGGTCCAAACTGCTCGGCACTAGGATCCAGATCGGCTTAAGGCCGCCTAAACCCGTAGTAAGCCTGCTATGAACTCTGTGCTCCTGTTAAAATCCCATACATGATCCAACAACTGGAAAACTGTTTTGAAAGACTACCAGACTTAACCTAAAAACCACTCAGATATACTAATCTGAAATAGCCCTTAGGGCTATCTGTAATACACCAGTGACACGTTACCAAGTAACCTCCATGCACTATGCGCTGTGTCATAGAACCCACTCTGTAAGGGTCAGCATATCATAAGTTAACTTGGCTACCATAGAGTCACAGGAATCAAACCTGGTCTTCTCTATTGGCCTCTCTATGGATCACAGGAATCAAACCTGGTCTTTCCTCCGCACTGGTCTTGGGTCAAAGGAAGTAATCCCTGTCTTCCCTCACAGTTATAATTCACTGGGTTTTCGAAACACAACATTTATTAAGCCTGGCTTGACTCATTTCTCATTAAGAAACGTAAAAACAGGATACATGCATATACAAGGGATAAAACATACTGTAGGCAAAGCACATACTAATCCATCAGCACCTTAACTGACTATCTATACATCTGTAACAAATATCTCTTTAATTTATATCATGTCCATTACTCTATTACACAAGCAAAACTGGAGCCAACACTCTGCTGCTTCTAACCTGCCCAGCTAACTCTGTACCTGCAAAACTGGGATTAAGGGAAAGGGATGAGCTATAAAGCCCAGTGAGTAGAAACACTGAAAACAGTTCAGTAAATACACTCTGTCATGAAATGCGTCATAACACAAACATTCCACATCTTGGATTAGACATGACCTCAAAACTCCCTCGACGGGCTATTGATGTCGCCTTGGTCCAATCCTCATAAACAACAATGATAATACAATGCACCATCTTCGTGATTCTAATGCAATCACCCTAATACATATCATGGCATTCATGATGCATGAACTATGCTGAAAAGCATTCTGTTTCGTTAATAAAAAGATTAAGTTTAGTTCTACTCACCTCTGCTCCTCTGGCAGAAACTGTACTGACTCTGCAACTGCTAATCCTGACGACCTCCCTGAACTGTCGGGTCCAATCCTACACAAATGGACTCGAATGAGGTGTCAAACATACTCCTATAAACTCTTAACCAATCCCCCATAACCCCTTCTGAACCTCTAAACACAATCACACAAAGCATGCAAAAGAAGGCTGGACAGAACACATTCGGCGGCAGGTTCGGCGGCCGAATGTCCTGAACAGAGCCGAAACTCAAGTACCTTCGGCTGCCGAATATCCTCTTTCGAGGGCTACTTTCGGAGGCCGAAACCCCTAAACAGAGCCGAACCTCAAGGCTCTCAGGAGCAAGCTGTGGCAGTCTAAGCCACCATGCAAGGGGTTCGGCGGCCGAATCCTTCTTCGGCTGCCGAACCTGAGTTCTTTAAGAACTCAGCTTCTTCCGCAACCTAGCTCCTCCATCTTTTCCTCCTCTCTAAACATGCATAACTCCAAACCTCAACTTACATATACGCAAGTATATGCTCCAAGGGGTCCAAAACTACCTATCAACCCCAACAAGCAACATACATAACACATAATCATGCATAAACCATTAAAACATCACAACTACACCTAGAAACATAACTCTACCCTTAACCTCTTAAACAGCTATGAGAAATCATTAAAACAAGACTTCCTTTACCTCCTGAAATCAGAAGAGGAACAACCAAACTCAGCAACTCCTCCTCCAAAGCTTCAAACCCTCACAACTCTTCTTTTCTCTCAAAACCGTTCAAAACCTTTTTGCAAATGATCAACCCTCTGCATAAGCTGATTAAAAGCTTGCAGATGAGTCATGGGAGACGTGGCCTAATCCTATAGCCATGATCTGGAGGCAACAGCTGGCCAAATCACGGACTGAGGAGTGTGCACAGCTTAACCGACCATCCCAGTTTCGACTGCCGAAACTGCATGCAAAACCATGCAACTTTCGGGGGCCGAACTTAACATTCGGGGGCCGAACATTGGGCACTTTCGGCGGCCGAACTTCACATTCGGGGGCCGAACATGACAGAAACTCCTTTGGCCATTTCTCCCTAAAACTCAGCTATTTCCTAATCAAACCGTTAAAATACTTTTTAGAAAACCTTCACTCTACCCTCAGGAAACCTCTGACATCCTTGAATCCCACCGAATGGTAAGAATTCCGATGCCGGGTTTAGCCGGGTATTACAAGAATTTTCTTTTCACAAATATTCTAAGGAAAGTACCTTTTCTGCTTTACCAGCTTATTCAGCTTTTTGTTCCTCCAACGATCACATTGATGGTTCCACTGGACCCATCGTTTACTGGCCCTGTTCCCATTTTTCTGGGTGTCTGCGCTGCTGGGTTCGGATGAGGTCCTTGTCCTTCTGGTTTCTTTATAAAGTTCTTGAGGTGTCCCCTCTTTATTAGCCTCTCGATCTCAGCAATCAACTGGAAGCAGTCATTGGTGTCGTGGCCGTGCGTGCTATGGTACTGACAATATTTATCAGGATTTCGCTGGTTTGCTTCCGTTTTCATAGGTCTGGGCCATTGGAGGAACTCCTTGTCCTGGACGGCCATGAACACTTCGGCTCTAGAGGCATTGAGTGGGATCAGCTTCTCTAGGACCACCGAAGGGAGTGGCCTCTGTTCCGGGATCTGAGGGGGGAGAGGTCTTTGGTCCCTTCGCTCCCAGGATTGTCTATACGGTTCAGGCCTCTTTCCATGCTTTTTCTCATGCCTTTCTGGTTTCCCTTCCTCTGGTGTTTTCCCTTTATCTGTCGCTCCCCTGGTGAACCTGCTTGTCACCAAAGCATCGTCCTGCTTTTATATTGACTGTGTGTCACCAAAGCATCGTCCTGCTTTTATATTGACTGTGTGTCACCAAAGCATCATCCTGCTTTCACAATTTTTACGTTATATTGACTGTGTGTCATAATTTTTATTTATTTTATTTTTTTATATACTAAAAAAATAATATTTTTTTATTAATTTTTAATTATATTATTTTAAAAATATTAAATTTATTAAATATTAAGTGATATTTTGAAAAAAAATTAAGAATAAAATAAAATAAAATTATAATATTTAATTTATATATTATTATAATGAAAAAAAATGAAAAATAATTTTGAGAATCAATAAAAATTATGAAAGGGTGAGAATATAATTTTTTTTTTGAAATTAATTACATAAAATTATTTTAAAACCTTAAATTCAAATAAAACTTTATTAAATTAAATCCAAACTAAAATTAAAATCAACATATCAAACAACTAAATAGAAATAAAAAAAATTGTACTTTGGTTTCAATTCCAAATGTTTATTTTCAATTTTATGCTAAAATTAAAATCAAAATATACATTTGAATGAATGCCAAAAGTATAATTTACTATTTTATTTGCTCCATTTTTTAATCGCTTTAATTTTTTTATTATATTCTTTTCATTTTATAATTTTTATTATTTTTTAGTTATTATTTATTTTATTTTTTATAATTCTATTTAATTTTATTTTATTTCTAACATTTTAAAAAAAATTTAATATTTAATAAAATTTATATATTTAAAATGAATATAATTAAAAATTTAAAAATATTTTTTTAATATATATAAAAAATAAAATAAATAAAAATTATGAGAATATAAAAATGAGATACATTATTTTTTGCAATTGGAGCATTATGTCTTTACATTTTAAGAATTAAATTATATAGTTTGGATTGATACTGAAAAAAGTTCAAGGAAAGAAAAATATTTTCTAAAAAAATTGATTTAAAGAAAAACATTATTTTAATTTAAAATTATTTTTATACTCTTTATTTTTTTGATTTTATTTAAAAATAAAAGATAAATAATAATATTAAGAAAATAATAGTATTTTCTTTTATTTTTTTATTAAAATAAGGAAAAAAAATTGTTATTTTATTTTTATTAATTTAAACATAATAAAGAAAAATAAAATATAAAAAGTATTTTCTTCAGATACTGTGCTTCCCCTCCGTAACTAATCCAACCAGAGTCTAATTATCGTCCAACATGAAAAACTCCTTTTCTCCAACTTTGAAAACTCATTTTGCAAATCAAATTAAATATCTGGGTTTTTAGGCCATTCCTTGCTCACCCCAGTCAACCCTACCTCTACTTCACCATTCTTTTTCTACTCTTTCTCCACCATGCCAAAACCAACAGAACAGCCTCCAAACAATATCCACACTCTCCGGGCAGAGAGAGACCTAGGAGCCAATTTGGAGGTAGATCTCGCATCGAAGCTCGAAGACTACCTGTTGAAGATTTACTCGGGTGAAATTACAGCCGCTACCGCCTCTCTAAATTTGGCCGAAGGTCTGGGTTCTTTGTGCTTTTATGGTAACACGTTCTTTGCGTTTCTGTTTTCTCGTTAATCAATTGCTGTTTATTTTGGGAATGGAGTTGCTTCGCTGCTTCAAGGATCCGTTCAGGTGTATAGCAGGAAGGTCCAGTATTTATATAACCTGGTGTTGCATGCTTTGGAGTCTCTTTCTCATTTCTTTATGATTAAGTTCTAATTGGACTAAACAAAGCAAATTTTCGTGTAAAAAGTTAATTTCTGTCTCTAAAGTTATTGGATATAGATTTTAGAGTTCTTGTTCAATTAGTTAAAGATCACATCTTTTTTTCCATTTAATTGTAGAATAATTTGTGAGAGTACATATATGTAGCTTTTAATTCTGTCATTGTGCTCATGATTTTGTAAATTTATTGTTGCAGAATTCAGATTGACTTTTAATTTTCAAAAATTTGTTATGTCTTTTTTATATCTGATATGTAAGGCTGACAATGTGTTATATATCTTAGAATGCATTATGTCCCTGCACACCCACAATTTATGCTTATTTTGTCAACAATTTTCACAAGGTTTACTTTTGTGGATATAGATGTCCAGATCATTTTATCAATATTTTGAATTTGGTTTACTTTTACATCAGCTTGCCCATTTATTGGGAGCCACTATGCCAACTATGTAGTACTTTTGTTGATTTTATGCATTTGGAATAGGCAGGAGCAATCAGAGGGCACATTAGTTCAGGCTGAGCAAAGTGGTTTTCTGATGAAGAAAATGATCAATTTTGGTGCCTAGATGATGTCCCTGGTGGGTTTAAATACTGCACTCTATATGGTGATGCTATAATGCAAATATCAGCTAAATTGTTCATTATACTGCAGTGGAAGCAAATAATTCCTTAGATGATTCAACTAGTAAAGATGCTTCTTTCTATAGCTTTGTGAAACCACCAGCAAACCTTGTTGTCCTTGAAGGGGATTGCTTGGATGCCAGTGGTGATGGTGGAGAATTAGAATCATACCTGGTATGACTTATGTTTGCACCTTTTCTATATTGATGAGTTTTCTATCTGCTTGATCACCTGTCTTTTTCTGCATTCTTGCAGTTAGCCACCAATGATTTCTACCGGGATTTTATTCCTTTAGACCCATGTGATTCTGTGGCGGTGGATGATTTTTTGAAGGGAGATGAAACTGGAAAAGTACCAAACAGTTCTGGAAGAACTGCACTCAAATCATCACTTGGAAAGAACCTGGATGAAAATTTCAACCAACCTCCTATGACTGATTGTAGTGTTGGAGTGAATAACTGTAATGTAGAGCCAGATCTACCTACTTATGGGAATTATGAAGATGGTAACCATGGGTTTGATATGGACGATGGATCTGGGAACTTGGAGGATTTAGAGGATGATGATAACGATGGAGCCCGAGGCATATGCAACTTAAATCTAGACCGATAGCTATCACCAAAAAGAAGATTTCATTTCTAAAATCTTTGCAAATCGCGACTAATTGAAACCTAGTAGAAGCCACCATATGTTTAATTAGGGTTGTGCATGGTTTTTGTGGGTTCTAATGCAATTTAAACCATGCGTACAGAAGAAAAAGAAAAAAAAAATTGATAGTGTAAAAAAAAAAAAAAAACTGATAGTGTAAAAATCACGATAAAAAATGATAGAGTAAAAATCAAATCAAATTTGAATGGAATTTATAAGTGATGAATTTTCTATCTCTTCAGACACTTTTCTTTTCTACATTCTTGCAGCCATTGATGATTTTTATAGGGATTTTATTCTTTTAGACCCATGTGATTCCGTGGCCGTGAATGATTTTTTAAAGGGAGATGAAACCGGAAAAGTACCAAAACAATATTTATAGGGAAGCACAACTTGCAAGAGCTTTCAGTCTTGTGAGTCCCCCACAAGACGTTCCAGGGAACTGCACACAAATCATCACTTGGAAAGAACCTGGATGAAAATCTCAACTTCCTATAGCCGATTGCAGTGTTGGAGTGAATAACTGTAACGTAGAGCTGGATTTTGCTGCTTATGGTAATTATGGTAATGAGCTGCCCTAATGGGCCTGGCCCTAGACCGGGGTGAAGAAACCCAGCGGTCATCAATTGCCCCTTTACCTTCTCGTCAGTTATTGCTTCGACTGATGAGGGGGTAAATCCCAAGAATCATTATGACCGCGTCTGTTTATGTACTGCTTCCTTCGTAATGCCTTTTCATCTTTTTGTCATTTTGACTTTCGAGTCCCCTCTGTCTTTTTCCATTTCTGGCTTTCCTCTGTCCTTCATGCATACTGCCATCTCCACTTTCTTGCTTTTATTTTTCAGGTACGCTTTCCTTCCCCATGAATATCTTTTAAGGATCCTGGTATCGCTGGCCTAGAGTCTAGCATCATCCCGTCCAATATAAGAACCTCATTCTTAGGGTATATCTTCATATTGTCCCTATTGCAATCTTCAGGACCCTTACCGGAATGGAGGATCTTTCTTTCCGATTTGCATACTTCTAGAGAGTGGCTTAAGATCGCCTTTGTGAGGAATGTCCATGGGGTCCTTTCCGAGGTCGGCCCGACTGCCGAGGATAAGGAACTCAGCCTTGTAGGTGATGGGGGTGTAGCGGAGAAGGTCGGGGGCAAGCGCCCCAGAGAAGTCTCGGCCTTCTAGAAGACCGGCTCCTGCCTTTCTCCCTTTCGGGAAGAAGGAGAAGGCTCCCATGGTGCCCCTGACATCTGTTCCTGACTCAAACTCATGGAATAACATGGTTTCTGAGACCTATTGTAGAATACAAGATGCAGTTCATATATGTAACATAAAGCGACTCGTGGCGGGCTCGTGTCAAGATTTCAATATAGGGCATTTGTGCTATGAGGGACAGAGATTTGCTACACTCAATCGAGCTTCTGTTGATGCTTTCAAACATGTGTTCCGTGATATTCAGAGTTTGGCTCAAAAATATGCAAGTGAGGACAATGCATTAATGGCTATGTTTAAATCAAGAAGCAAGGGTAACCTGCTAAAATTAGTCCAACATAGTATGTGTGTAGGTTTGTAACATTCACTTGTTCCATTGCTCTTCAGAATGCCTCGTCAATTTTCCCATGGAATGTTTTGTTCATTCAGTAACCAGTCGACAAGGCTGATCTTCCTGGGACTTTAACTCGAAGACTTATGTTTTTCATGCGTGATATACACACAACATATGATGGAACAGTGAGAGATGCTCATGGGTATCAACTCGTTCAGTTCTCCTATAATATCTAGGCAGAGTTTCGTTGGAATATAAGGAGCATCTAAAGGAGTGTAGGGAGTCTGCCGAGCTAAAAAAGAAGAGGAGAATCCAACAGACTCGTGAAGCTCATCCTCCGGACTGTAAGGATTTATTGAAAGCTAAGATAATAGTGTAGGTGATAGTGATGTAGATGATAATGTACCTAGGCATGTAAGTCCTTTGAGGACGGTTTTTCCTTCAGTGGCGTGTATGATTAGACTGTGGCCCTTCTTTTTCTTTGAATGAAATTTCATTTTCATTTATTTTGCTTGTTTTCCTCTTCTTTTGCTTTCAGACTCATCGGAACTAAAATTCTATTATTTGACTGGATTTTTAGCTTATAAACTTGTTTATTTTGCTAAGGCATTTTTATCCGTAAGCTCTTTCTGGGCTGAACTATCCTTGCCCATGAGCTTTGTTTTTAACATGGGACTGGACTCTCGACCTACGAGTCCTTGTGATTCTTGTAAGGACTTCATTATTATGAGCTCGGGCATACAGCCTTTGCTTAATAATAATAGGTCAGATCATGTACCTTTGAAGGTGATAAGCAGGGCTGGCCTTTTTGTCTTTAGTTCCAATTTGATAAGAGCTGAAACCGGGGTCTCATCTGCTCATGCCCTTGGATTTCTCCTCGAGTTGCCCCTTTTACCTCCTTAGTATTTATGACGTAAGTGGTGAGGGGGTAAATCCCTAGGCTTCATTTGGGATGGCACTGCTTTATTTTAGACGATTTTACCTCTCTATCTGGTAATGAGTTCGGGCATCTGGTCTCCTTTGAGGTTATCCTTTGTTAGTCGGTGCGGTGTGGGCTGTATGCCCCACTGGGAGGGAGAGTTCAGCTGTATTGTTGTTTTCCTCTTCCAGGGTTATTTTTGCTGAGCGTTTGTTTATTGAGAGTTAATCTGAGCTGTGGGCGGGATCATTTGCTTTTGTCGTGAGTTCATCCGTTCAGCGGATTAAGGAGCTCAGATTTCTGTTCTTTGCTTGAATTTTTGTGCTACAGCTTTTGCGCTGTTTGTGTGACGGGCTCAGGAGTTCGAAAATTCTCCTTCCTTTTTTGTGGAGTCATCACTTAATTTCTTGTTTTCTTGATGAGCCTCATACGGGCTATGTTCCAGGGCTCCAGGTCATTTTTGTTCCGAGGAGATCCTGTTGATCCCGCCGGTCGTCTTTGCTCCAGGAGATCTTACGGGATCCTGGCCGTTTTTGCTCCGGGGAGATCTTGTTGATCCCGCCGGCCGTTTTTGCTCCAGGAGATCTTGCTGGATCCTGGCCGTTTTTGCTCCAGGAGATCTTACGGGATCCTGGCCGTTTTTGCTCCGGGGAGATCTTGTTGATCCCGCCGGCCGTTTTTGCTCCAGGAGATCTTACGGGATCCTGGCCGTTTTTGCTCCGGGGAGATCTTGTTGATCCCGCCGGCCGTTTTTGCTCCAGGAGATCTTACACAAGATTCAGGCTCATTGACCTTACTGTCGCTTCGTCATCTCAGCTGGTTTTGTGCCTAACTGAGGTCTTGGGTAAGATTCAGGCTCGTTGGCCTTACTGTCGCTTCATCATCTCAGCTGGTTTTGTGCCTAACTGAGGTCTTGGGTAAGATTCAGGCTCGTTGGCCTTACTGTCGCTTCGTCATCTCAGCTAGTTTTGTGCCTAACTGAGGTCTTGGGTATTTATTTCTGTTTCATTTTTATTTCTTTCATGAAAGCAATGTGAGTAGAGACAAATAATGAGTTAAGACGATAAGCATCGCCTATTTTATTACCGTCCTTTTTAAGATACAATAGGTCTTTTGTATTTGACGATACCTTAAGGGAAGTACCTTTTCAAGTGCTGGATATTCCAGGCATGGGGCTCAGGGTTTCCCTGCATATCTTCAATTCGGTATACCCCTGGCCTGACTACTTTTGTTATTCTGAAGGGGCCCTCCCAGGTCGGTGCTAACTTGCCTACTGCCGCTCTTTTTCCCGTAGCCTCCAGGTTTCTCAGGGCTAGGTCTCCCACCTTTAGGCTTCTTTCTCTGACCCTTTGGTTGTAGTAGTGAGCTGCTCGTTGTTGGTAAGCGGCAGTTCGGACTTGGGCTTCCTCCCTAACCTCTTCGAGGGCATCCAGGTTGCTTCTCAACTTGTCATCGTTAGT
Organism: Manihot esculenta; assembly: GCF_001659605.2. NCBI lineage: Eukaryota > Viridiplantae > Streptophyta > Magnoliopsida > Malpighiales > Euphorbiaceae > Manihot > Manihot esculenta. Next base: position 33,238,360 of record NC_035177.2, on the reverse strand, counting down.
GCTCTCGTTAGCAAATTGGACTCGATGAGTGGGGATTTGCAACTCGACGGGGACTACGGCCTCTGTGCCAAAAGCGAGTGCAAAGGGCGTTTCCTTAGTGGACGTTCTGGGGGTAGTTTGGAGTGCCCATAGGATGCTGTTGAGCTCTTCCGCCCAGTTCGCTTTTGCCCCATCCAGCCGTTTCTTCAATCCTTGGAGGATAGCCCTGTTGGTGACCTCTGTTTGGCCGTTGGTCTGAGGATGGGCCACTGAGGAGAACTTGTGCCATATGCCTATGTTGGCCGTAAATGCTCTGAAGGTGTTGCAGTCAAATTGCCTGCCGTTGTCTGAAACGAGCACCCTCGGTATGCCAAATCTGCAGATGATGTGCCCCCATACGAAATCTATCATCTGGCGGGCTGTGATTGTAGGAATTGCCTCCGCCTCTGGCCATTTTGAGAAGTACTCCACAGCCACCACCACAAATTTTCTCTGTCCTGTGGTCTTGGGAAAGGGCCCCAGGATGTCTATTCCCCATTGTGAGAAGGGCCACGGGCTGGATATACTGGATTGAGGAGTGGCTGGGATATTGATGGCGTTAGCAAACCTCTGGCATACATCGCATTTTCGGACGAACTCTTCTGCCTCCCTTTTGACAGTGGGCCAGTAATACCCTTGCCTGAATATTTTGTTAGCCAGTGTTCCTGCCCCTTCGTGAGCTCCGCATATTCCTCTCTGTATTTCTTCCATCACCTTCATTGCTTCCTCCGGGCTTACACACCGGAGCTAGGGGCTGGACTTCCCTCTTCTGTATAATGTCGCCCTTACTGCTTGGTAGTTAGCAGCTCGAGCTGCTATCCTTCTTGCTTCATCCTTGTCTTCAGGGAGCTTTCCCTTTTCCAGATATTCTAGGTATGGAGTCATCCAGTTCTGGCCTTGTTCTACCTGCAACACGGTGGCTGTTTTATTAAAAGTAGGTGTGTTGACATGCTGTATGTATACTTCGTCAGGGAGCTGTTCTAATTCTTCCTTGGACAATCGACTGAGCAGGTCTGCTTCCTCATTTTCTTCTCGAGGTATTCTTTGGTATTTGACGATGGTTCCCCGACCCTTGAGCTCGGCTTCTATGGCTTTTACCTTTGCTAAATAATCCTGCATGGTTGGATCTCTGGCCTGATATACCCCAGTTACCTGATTGATTACCAGTTGGGAGTCACTATTTACTTCGAGGTCGGTTACCCCTATCTCCGTTGCCACCAGCATCCCATTTATTAAGGCTTCATACTCTGCCACGTTATTGGAGGCCTTAAATTCCAGGCATAGGGCGTAGCAGACCTTAAACTCTCCAGGTCCTTTAAGCATTATCTCAGCGCCACTGCCCCCAGCGCTTGATGCCCCGTCTACATACAACTTCCAGTCAAATTCTTGGAGAGGCTCTTCTTCTCTCCCACTCCCCGACGCTTCAGAAGATGACTCTCCCTGTTCCTTGTTGAACGAGCATTCCGCTATGAAGTCAGTAAGGGCCTGAGATTTTATAGCGGTTCGAGGTCGATATTCTAGGCAGTAAGGGCTGATTTCCATGGACTAAGCGAGCATTCGACCTGATATTTCTGGCCTGTGCAGAATCTTCTTCAGAGGTTGGTCCGTCATCACTATACCTTGATGGCTTTCCAGATAGACCCTAAACTTCCGGACTGCTAGCAATAGAGCATACACCTCCTTTTCAATGTTCAGGTATCTGGTCTCGGCACCCTTAAGCACTTTGCTGACGTAAAATACCGGCTTTTGTTCTTCTTCGTCTACTCTTACCAATACTGCACTAATCGCTTGTTCAGAGGCCGCCAAGTATATCAGAAGTTTCTCTCCTTCCAAGGGGCTATTGAGCACATGGGGGTAGCTGAGGTAGCCTTTAAGCTCTTCGAAAGCCTTTCGGCAATCTTCCGTCCATTCGAAGTTTGGTATCTTCCTCAACTTTTTAAAGACTGGCAAGCATTTCTCTACCGACCTGGACATAAAGCGGTTTAACGCCACTACTCTCCCAGTCAGTCTCTGGACATCCCTTACACAGGTTGGTTCTGGCATATTCAGTATAGCTTCTACTTTCTCTGGATTGGGTTCGATGCCTTTTCCACTCACCATGTATCCCAGGAACTTTTATCCTCTGATGGAGAAAGCACACTTTGCTGGGTTCAGCCTCATTTTATACTGTTCTAACACACTAAATACCTCCCTCAGATCTATCATATGCTGTTGGAAAGTGGGGCTTTCGACTACCATATCATCTACATACACTTCTATATTCCTGCCGATCTGATTTTTGAAAACCTTGTTCATCAGTTTTTGGTATGTCGCCTCGGCGTTTTTCAGCCCGAATGGCATGGCTTTATAGCAATAGGTCCCATCTTCTGTTATGAACGGGGTCTTTTCTTCTTCTGACCTGTCCATTGGGATTTGGTGATAGCCAGACATAGCATCCAAAGAAGATATGTAATCGAAACCAGCCGTAGAGTCGACCATTTTATTAATATCAGGGAGGGGATAACAATCTTTTGGACAGGCCTGATTTAGGTCAGTAAAATCTATGCACATCCTATATTTGCCATTGGCCTTTTTGACTAATACAGGATTCGCTAACCATTGTGGGTACATGACTTCCCTAATAAAGCCTGCTTCTTCTAACTTCCGCACTTCCTCCCTGATGGCCTATTGCTTCTCCCTTCCTACCACCCTCTTCTTTTACTTTACCGGTCTGGCGTTGGGGAGGACGTTCAGTTTATGGGTCATCACCTCAGGGTCAATCCCGGGCATGTCAGAAGGCTTCCAGGCGAAGCTCGATGCGTGGCCTCGGATCAAGGTCATGACTTCAGTTTTTTGTTCTTCAGTGAGGCTAGCATTGAGACTGAAGATTTTATCTGTCTCTGCTTCTGATAAAGGAAAGGTCTCTAGATCTCCGATCGGCTCTGTTCTGGTCTCTTTCTCCTCATCCCTGACCTCTAGCACCTCTGGGTCGAGTCTCTCTGCCGCAGAGCTCGGCTTCGCCACTGTGGCCAAGTACACTGCTCTCGCTTCCTCCTGGCTTCCCCGGACTACTCCTACTCCTGCCTCAGTTGGGAACTTCAACGCCATATATCTGATACTGGTGACCGCCTCAAAGTCAAACAATGTAGGTCTCCCCAGGATGGCGTTGTAGCTCAACGGGAGTTTGACCACTAACAACACCGTATAATGGGTGCGAGTTCTTGGTGCTTCGCCTAAGGTGAGAGCCAGCTTCACTTTCCCTTCTACGGGTACTAGTACCCCTCCAATCCCCTTGACCGGTGCCTGATCCCGAACTAGCTGTTCCTCGGGGATTCCCATCTGTTGGAAAACCCGGTAGGGTAATAGGTTCACCTTGCTCCCATCATCCACTAGAATCTTCTTGACTCGATAGTTGTGAATGATGGATTCAACGGCAAGGGCATCGTCATGGGGCATCTAAACACCCTGGGTGTAACAGCCCGGACGTGATTCCCGGCACTGTTACCGTTCACGGCCCAGGGCTATCCCTCGCCTGGCCTCTTTGCCACCTCAGGCTTTCCACTGGCGTCGTGAACAGCTCTTAACATCCATTCACCCTTACGGGTTCCTGGCAGGATTTGTCCCCTTGGGTTCTTGCATCGAATGCATCCTTCCCCAAGTGGATTTGGCCCAAATTTCCCTTTGGAAATTAGGTCGCCTCCCCCACTACTCGAACCCTTGACCTCCCACTTTAAGGGAATAGTCTGGTGAGAGTGAGTACCAATTGTTCCTGGTACTCACTCTCACCAGACTATTCCCTTAAAGTGGGAGGTCAAGGGTTCGAGTAGTGGGGGAGGCGACCTAATTTCCAAAGGGAAATTTGGGCCAAATCCACTTGGGGAAGGATGCGATGCAAGAACCCAAGGGGACAAATCCTGCCAGGAACCCGTGAGGGTGAATGGATGTTAAAAGCTGTTCACAACGCCAGTGGAAAGCCCGAGGTGGCAAGAGGCCAGGCGAGGGATAGCCCTGGGCCGTGAACGGTAACAGTGCCGGGGATCACGTCCGGGCTGTTACACTGGGCATCCTCCGGAGAGAAGGTGATGGTTACTGGAGAATGCTCGACTACCTGCATGACTTCGGCACTGCTGCTTTCTCCCTCTCGACTCCTCTTTTTTCCCCTACGGCTCATCCGACCTCCTGTTCCTCCAACAATCATGTTGATGGTCCCCTTGGTCCCATCATTCACTGGTCCAGTTCCTGCCTTCCTTGGTGCTTGTGTTGCCGGATTAGGCTGAGGCCTCTGTCCCTCCGGTTTCCTCACGAAGTTCTTGAGATGCCCTCTTTTTATCAACCTTTCGATCTCTGTGATCAACTGGAAGTAGTTATTGGTGTCGTGGCCGTGTGTGCGATGGTACTGACAATATTTGTCAGGATCTCGCTGGTTTGCTTCCATTTTCATAGGCCTAGGCCATCGGAAGAACTCCTTGTCCTGGACGGCTATGAGCACTTCGGCTCTAGAAGCGTTGACCGGGGTCGGCGTCTCGGGAACCCATGGTGGGAATGGCCTCTGTTCTGAGATCCGAGGAGGGAGAGGTCTTTGGTCCCTTCACTCCCAAGGTTGTCTATACGGTTCAGGCCTCTTTCCATGCTTTTTCTCGTGCCTTTTTGATTTCCCTTCCTCTGGTGTTTTCCCTTTATCTGTCGCTCCCCTGGCGAACCTGCTTGTCACCAAAGCATCGTCCTGCCTTATGTATTTTTCAGCCCGCTTCATCAGCTCGGCCAGTGAGGTCGGAGGTTTCCTGCTCAATGAACCAAAGAACTCGACCGAGGTCGTCCCCTTTTGCATGGCTTCTATAGCCCTTCCTTCATCAAGCTCAGAAATTTGCAAGGCTTCCGTGTTGAAACGAGCGACATACTCCCTGAGTGATTCGTCTCTCCTTTGCCTAACTGTCTTCAGGTAACTCGTCTTCCTATCTGCGGGCACCCCGGAGATAAACCGGCTGATGAAGCGGGTGGCCAGATCTCCAAAGCTACTAATACTTTCTGTCTCAAGGCTGTTGAACCACGCCCGTGCTGGTCCCGAGAGCGTGGTAGGAAATACCTTGCACATCAATGCATCTGACAAAGTCTGCAGCTCCATGAAAGTCTTGAAGTTCAAGACGTGCTCCCGGGGGTTTTCGGCTCCGTCGTATGCGGCTATAGGCGGCATCATAAATTTCTTGAGAACGGTCTTCTGTTGTACCCACTTCGAGAAGGGCGAAGAGGTGTGCAAGATAGTTTGGTTCTGATCCTTCGTCCCCAGCTCAGCCAAGAGCTGCTCTCTCATCTTTTGCAGCTTTTGGTCTATGCTCTCCTCTTCTTTCCTGAGTTTCTTCTCCTGGCGGTACTCCTCTTCTTTCGCTTCGCTTCTTGTCCACTTGGTTGTTTCGGCGGAATAACTGTCGGCCCCATCGTTCTCAATCATCTCTCTCACTCTCCCTCCATGAACCCTGGCCTCTGGCTCTTCCTCTTCTCCAGCTCTTCTTTCCCTTTCTCCGGTTTCCTGGCTAACAGTTTGAGGATGGTTGTGGGTAAGTTGAGGTCCGTTGGTCTGGGGCTCTTCTACCATTGGCAATACGTTTGTTGGGGTGCTAAGGCCCCGATGCTGCATTATCTGCCCCAACCAGTGGGCGGTGTTTTGTAGTTGGAGGGCCATGGATTGGAGGTCCTGGTTGGACAAGGTAGCGGTGGAAGCGTTCCCTGCCAAACTTGGCGAGGGGTTGAAAGGAATGGGTGTTTGGTTGTTTGGTGTTGCGGGGCTAGAAAAGGAGAACTGCTGCCCCCTCTTGGGCAGAGCTCAGGTCATTCGGGATGTTAAGGTTGTTGTTTTCATTGTGATTAGCCATCGTGGATCTCAGTGGGTGTTGTAAAAGTGGAACTCCGGTGATGAAAAGATCTCCTTCGTTTTCCCACAGACGGCGCCAATTGATAATCTGAGATCCAGAAAATAGGGTTTTACAATGGGTTCTGTAAAAACTAGAAAAACTTAGACCTAGAGGAGGGTATTTCTCCTTTTATATGTTTCCTTTTGTCTGCTAGTAGTGACGTATTAACAGAACGAGTATCATTGGACCACCTGTCCCTGCTATGTTGATATAGACGTACGAGGGAATCAGATCTCTGTCCCATGCACAACGGCCCCTGATTCTCCCCAGACGCGCATGCGGATGGTCCCACAAGGCGAAGGGGTTGAACTCCTTTCGGGTTCTGAGCTGGGCCGGAGGATGAGGTTAAGACTAGGCCCGGAGGGGATCTGTCCATTGGGCCGGAAGAGCTAGACCGGCCTGCTTGAAGAAACGGACTGGAGCCCGGTCTTTAAACTGAATGGACTGAACCTGGTTCTTGGAGGAGGCTTAGTAGCCTTCAGGTTATGAGCTGCCCTAATGGGCCTGACCCTAGACCGGGGTGAAGAAACCCAGCGGTCATCAATAATTATGAAGATGCTCACCATGAAGTTGATATGGATGATGCTGCTTAGCTGGATTTTGCTGCTTATGGTAATTATGAAGATGCTAACCGTGAAGTTGATATGGATGATGCTGCTTATGGTAATTATGGTAATTATGAAGATGCTAAACATGAAGTTGATATGGATAATGGATGTTCAAAATGATGATGAATGATAGAGCTCGAGGCATCTTCAACTCAAATCTGAACCGATAGCTATCATCAAAAAGAAGATTTCGTTTCTAAAACTTTTGCCAATCGCAATTAATTGAAATCGAGTAGAAGCCAGCATACTCTTACCTAGGGTTGTGTATGATTTTTGTGGGTCCTAATCGAATTGAAAAATTATTTTAAAAGTATACAATAATAAAAAAAAATTCATAACTTAAAAGTCGAATAGAATTTATCTAGTTTTTTAATTTAAGTTATGGTTCTTTATGAAGACCGTATTAAATTTTATCAAAAAAATTAATATTAAATTAATATTATTTATATTTTTAAATAATTTATAATGATATTATAATTTTAATATATATTTCAACTATACATTTTATATTACATATAATTTTAATAAAATTATGGATATATATAATTGTAATAATATTTAATTTTTAAATATTTCTTATCATTTTATTTATATTATATTATATCTAAATAGATGATATATAATAACAATATAAAATTATTATATATTTTAATTACTGATTAATTATTAAAAATTTACAGTAGTATTTAACTAATTTAATTCATTAATTATAGTTTGTACTATTTAAATAGATTATATTATATAATATTTCTATATTAATAGAATTTATACAAATAAAATATAAATTATTAAAATCAATTACATATATACACGTACTTATTATTATTATCCATATATATAATTATTAATTAAATTATATATTAATAAAATTATAAATAATTAAATTAAATTAATTGTAATTATTTTTTTAAAATATACTATTTTCAAGTTTAACTACAAAACTACGTAGTTTTCTTATAGGAAACAAATAAAACTAAATAAATATACAGCATATTAGAAGAATGCTAAAAGTTCATTTAATTATAGTATATTTTTTGTGAAAAAAATGTAATAAAATTTTTGAAAGTTTTATTGAAAGTTTTTTTTTTCTTTTAAGAATTTAAAAATTATAATAATAAAATTATATTATATTTAGAATTTTTTATTAATTTAAAATTAAAAATAAAAAAATTATAAATTTAAAGTCAAAATAAAATATTTATGGATATGGGTTTCATCGTCAGATGGCGATAAAAAATAATCTCTGATATTTTTATAAAATACGTCAGAATTTTTTTTTTTAAATAATGGTTTGGAATCCCTTTGACATTAAGCTATTATTTATTTTTTAAAAATTGTGGCATGGTGTCATCTAAAGCCGCGTTAAATTAGTTTTAATTTTTTTTTTATTGTTAATATATTATAATAATATATTTATATGATATTAATTTAATAATATTATTTATATTTTTATAATAATAAATATTTTTTATAATTTTAATATATTAATATTTAAATAAAAAATTACTTAATATTATATAATTTCAAAATTATAAAATTAATATTATGTTGTAATTAAATATATAAAAATAATTCAATGATATTATATATATTTATTCAGTGATAAAATTTGTTATTATTTTAATAAATTAACACAGAATCAGTAATTTTATACATGTTTAATCATATAATAATATTATTTCATAACTCTATAAATTATTAGAACTAGTTATAAATAGTTATTATATTTTAAAAATATAATTTTAATATATAAGAGTATTATAAAATTTAATAGTAAAGGGGTTGCAATAAAAATATTTAAAATTATAATATTATTTTATTATTAAATGTATATAAAAATCACTTTGAATTAATTATTTAATTTATTTATTTTTTCTTTTAATAAATTATAAACACGTCAGTAATTACATATAATATTTAAAATTATTATATTATTTTGCTAATGAATGGTATACGAATATAATGTGTTGTTTATAATTTATAAAATAAATAAATAAATAAATAAATAATTCTAATTACATAATAAATTAATTAAATTTATTATCTTTCATAAATTATAAACAATTAAATAATTGCATATAACAGTATAATTTTATTCTATAATTTTAAATATTAATATATTTTTATTTTAAAAAAAATATTAATATATTTTATATATTAATATTTAATATATTTTATTATTCATATTTAAATTAAAAATATTTTGTATAATAATTATATAAAATATCATAAAATTAATATTATTCTGTAGTGTGTAGAATTGTAATAAAAAGTAAATTTAATTTTTACAATTTTAAACATTCATTTTAATTAATTAATTAATTAATTTTATTAATTATTTAATTCAATTCTTTTAATAACATGATAATATTATAATTTTAAATATTTTTAACCTTTTTCTTTTATCAATTTTTATAATATTTTATTATCAATTTTAAATATTATAATTTTTATAATATTATAATATTTTATTATTAATATTAAAAATAATAAAATATATAAAATATAATAATTAGATATCAATAAATTTATAATGGATAAATAAATTTATAATTAATATTATTTAATTATAATATTATTATAATAATATATTAAAATTAATAAAATATAATATAAAAAAATTTATTATAATAAAAAAATTATTATAATAAAAATTAATATAATATAAAAATAATATATTAATTATTAATATAATTATAATATTTTAATAATTAAAAAGATAAAAAAAAAAAATTAAATGCCATGGCGTCATTGTGGCTATTCTTAAAAAGAATAATAATAATAACTAATACTTTGGCGTCCCTTTTTAAAAAGACACTAAAAATGAATTTTGGCGCTCTTTTTTATAAAGACACTAAAAATCAATTTTGATTATGGTTTCGTGGACAAATTTTAAATTCATAAATATTTAATTTGTGATCTTAAATTGATAAATTTTTTTTTTATTTTTAATCTTAAAAATTGATAAAAAGAAAACTCTTATATTTAATTATTTAACACCTGATACATATTAGTTAAAAATATTATATAATATTATAAATTTTTAATATTATTTTAAAATTAAAATGTATGACTAATTAGTTTGATATAAATAATATTAATATTATTAAAAGTATTTGATTATTTGTGTGAATTTTAAATTTTATTATAAAAATTAATAACCACACCGAAATTAAAATAAAAATAAAAATTTATACTAAAGTTAAATTAGAATCGAAAATATATGAAACTATTTTGATTTTGATTTAAAAAATTGAAGAAACTTACTTTTAATTTCAATTTGGATCCTTACAAGAAACCGTGTCAAAATCAGAATGAGAACCACCGCACAGCTCTATACTTAACCATCAAAGAAAGGAAAAAGACACTTGTTGTTTGCCTTTCACACTAATTAGATTTAGCATGGACAACACAGATCTTGAGACCTCCTTGACTTACACAAATAAATAAATAAAAACATTAAATAATAAAAAAATAGTAAATGCGAAAATATTAAAATTTTCATAACTATCATATCAAATAACAAAATAAAATACTTGCATTCTCACTTACAACCGACCAAGACAAACTTATATCCAAATAAAATATATTTTTAAAAAAAATAATAACGACTACGAAAATCTGCTATCACATAAAAGAGAAAACGAAAGAAGAAAAATTTTTCTCTATGAGAATACAGATAAAAATAGACAGTGAAATTTTCTTATTTGTTTGTTTTATTTATGTATATGAATCAAATTTTACTTAATGCAGAAATAGAGTTTTTCATAATCTTTATTTTCTATTTCTGAATTTATACAAGATTAACTCAAAATATAAAAGATATCCTATGATGTTTGGAAGCCTGCTTCTTGCCTTTTTAAGTTTAATTGTGAGAGTTGAAAAAATAAAAACCATCACGGTTGAGCTTTATATTACTATTTATTTTAGTTTCTAGAACCGGCATGTTCAAGAAGATTAGAATACAAGAAAAAAAAACAATAGCAAAATCCATATTCAACTATGAAAGGATTTTGTTTTTACGTTATATTGACTGTGTGTCATAATTTTTATTTATTTTATTTTTTTATATATTAATGCACATGAACCCGCATCACAAACATCACATATCATTAATGCACATGCATATCATCATGGCATTTCACATCATCATTCAAGACAGGATTCTTTATCCTATCCTAGTGGACATGATTTTCCTATTGTGCTTGACCTTCTATAACATCTATGAGCTCGACACTCTAGGTCCGACCATATGAACTTAGGGCTCTGATACCATTCTGTAACGACCCGAAAATCGGACCGCTACCGGCGCTAGGATCTAGATTGGCATAAGGCCGCCGGGACCCGTAGCAAGTCTGACATGCATCCTGTAAACCTGATTAATCCCATACATGATCAACAACATACATAAAAATTTGAACTTTTCTTTTCTTTTACCAAGCTCAACCTGTGCATGCACATAAACACATACATAAACATAAACATAAACCCCACACTGGAGCTCTCAACAAACGCTCCAATGGGGCATCTCATCATACACGAGCTTGGTGGAGCATAAACATGTTAAACATAGATCATGTTTACAAAAGGGATTACTATACAAACTCGGTCAAGCACAAATTCTAAACCTCAATCTCAAAATCAACATTTACAAGACATAACTTTACATCATTATACAATTTATCATGTCCACATTCTAACTATTACAAACACATGACTTCACCCATCTTGACTTCTCTGTCTAGCCCGTACCTGCAAACCTGGGGGATTAGGGAGAGGGGTGAGCTACAAGAGCCTAGTGAGCAGAATAATAAAAACATTTAAAATCTCATGCTCTCATGTAATGCAACACATCACAACAAGTCACATCAAGGATGGTATTGTCACCAATAGTCCTCTACATTCCAAAGTGCCGGGACGTAGAATGGGTCAACCGGTCTTTCTCTTAAACATAACATAACATAACATTCCAATGTGCCAGGGACGTAGAATGGGTCAACCTGGACTTCCATACCATATCATACCGTAACATCATCATATCATATGAGGACTAAAGGATCATCCAATAACCAATCCGCATCGACATCATAAAGTGCAATGCAACATATTCATGAATTCTAATGCAAACAACCTAAATCATCACATGGCATTCATGATGCATGACCATGCTCAAACTTTAATAATTTATTTGCTTTAAAACATAAAGGTTTATTCTACTCACCTCAGTTAGCTCTGACAATGACTGAAGCAGTTGACTCACTGCTGGGGTCCTCGGTTCCTCGGGTCCGAACCTACACAGATGGACTCGAATGAGGGACCAAACAACTAGAACATGACTCTAAAAATATTCCCCAAAAACCCCCTAAAACACCTCAAAACAATCATGCAAAACATGCAAAAGAAGGCTGAACAGGGCACTTTCGGCGGCAGGTTCGGCGGCCGAAAGTCCCTTCAGAGCCGAAAGTCAGGCAGGTTCGGCGGTACCTTCGGCGGTCGAAACTCCCAGACAGAGACGAAACTCATGCATGTTCAGCGGCACTTTCGGCGGCCGAAACTGCCCTCCAGAGACGAAAGTCCTCTTTCAGGGGCAAGCTTCGGCAGCCGAAGGCTGCCTCCACAAGCGGGTTCGGTGGCTGAAACTCCATTCGGCGGCCGAACCTGAGTCTCTCCAAAGTGGCAGAAACTCAGCTCCAACATGCACAAACGCCTCCCAAACCTTCCAAACATGCATAGATCTATTCCACAACATGCATAGATCTATTCCACAACATGCATACTCAAGCATACAAGCTCCTAGGGGCTTCAAACTATCCTAAACCCCATCTACAACACATCAAACAACCACAAACATCATACATTGTCCATAAAACACATAAAACCTAACAATGCTCAACTAACATAAACATACATTTCTACCCCATGAATCAACTTAAAACTTGTTTAAAACATATAGTGAGCTCAAGATCGGCCCTTACCTCTTGAAGATCGAGAGGAAAACGACCCTAGCTCGGAGATGGGAGAGATTGAGTTTCTTGAACCTCAAAGCTCCAAAACTTGCTTTATACTCGAAAATCTTCAAAATAAAGGTGAAAACTTGAGAAAATCGTAAAAGATCTGAAGGAAGGAACTCAAAATGGCGAGGGATGGCGGAGAGCTCACCTTGGCCGACAATGGGGAGAAAAGCTCGCCCATTTTCGGCTAAGGGGTCCCTTTATAGGTGGCTGGCTAGGCCACATTCGGGAGCCGAACGTGCCTCCGCATGCATGCCATGTTCGGCAGCCGAACATAAGGTTCGGCGGCCGAACCTGGACTTCTCTCACTTATGCTTTCGGGGGCCTAAGGCATACCCGAAGCGCATGCATGTTCGGCGGCCGAACTTGAGGTTCGGCGGCCGAACCTGAGTTTTCCTCCAAGGCTATTTTCATGCAAAAAAACTCATTTCTTACTTGATTAAAAACATAAAACCCATTAAAACATTTTATGAAAACATGGTTTTACCCTTCTAGAGGTCTCCAACACCCGAGATTCCACCGGACGGTAGGAATTCCGATACCGGAGTCTAGCCGGGTATTACATTCTCCCTCCTTAAGAACATTCGTCCCCGAATGTTCACCAGACAACACATAGCATGGCATACACATAACATACATACAAAGCACATAAAAATCATGAAATACACATAAAGCTAACCTTAGAAGAGATAAGGGTACTGCTGGAGCATGGACTCCCGTGTCTCCCAGGTGCACTCTTCCATATTGTGGTGGTTCCACAGCACTTTCACCATCGGGATTTTCTTGTTTCTCAGCTTCCTGATCTGGGTGTCTATGATCTGTACTGGCTGCTCAATATAAGTGAGATCTTCTTGGATCTCCACATTAGGCTCACTAAGAACCTTGCTCGGATCTGACACAAACTTCCTCAACATAGAAACATGGAAAACCGGATGGATTCTTTCCATTGAAGCAGGTAAATCCAGCTTGTACGACACATTCCCAATCTTTTGCAAGATTTCAAAGGGTCTGTTGTATCGTGGAGCTAGTTTACCTTTCTTCCCAAAGCGAACCACTCCCTTCATAGGAGACACCTTGAGCAATACCAGATCCCCCTCCTGAAACTCTACTTGCCTCCTGCGGATGTCTGCATAACTCTTCTGTCTGCTTGCAGCAGTCCTGATCCTTTCTCTGATTACGGGTACCACCCTGCTGGTGATCTCTACTAGCTCAGGCCCTGCCAAGGCCTTCTCTCCAACTTCCTCCCAGCAAACAGGTGATCTGCACTTCCTCCCATATAAAGCTTCATATGGAGCCATCCCGATGCTAGCATGATGGCTGTTATTGTAGGCAAACTCCACCAAAGGTAGATGCTGCCTCCAAGAACCGCCAAAGTCCAGCACACACATTCTGAGCATATCCTCTATTGTCTGGATGGTCCTCTCAGATTGTCCGTCCGTCTGTGGATGGAAGGCAGTACTGAAATCCAACCTGGTACCCATGGCATTCTGCAGACTCCGCCAAAACTTGGAGGTGAACTGGGGTCCTTTATCGGACACTATTGAAATAGGAACCCCATGCAGCCTGACGATCTCATCAACATACACCTGCGCTAACTTGTCCACAGAATAGCCACTCCTGACAGGGATGAAGTGAGCAGATTTGGTGAGTCTGTCCACAATCACCCATATGGAGTCCAATCTGTTGGACGCCGCCGGTAACCCCACTACGAAGTCCATAGCTATATTCTCCCATTTCCACTCTGGAATAGGTAGCGAGTTAAGCATTCCAGCCGGCTTCTGATGTTCCAGCTTCACCCTCTGACACACTTCGCAGGCTGACACAAACTGTGCCACTTCTCTCTTCATAGCTGGCCACCAATAAACTTTCTTCAGATCTTGATACATCTTGGTGGCTCCGGGGTGAACGCTGTATCTGGTATTATGAGCCTCTCTCATAATGTCTCCCTTCAGCCCTACATCATCTGGTACACACAATCGGCTCCCATAGCGGAGGATCCTCTTGCTGTCGAATCTGAACTCACTAGCTTTGCCTGACTGAACAGTCCTGGCAATCTTCACTAATTCTGGGTCCTCATGCTGTTTCTGAGCCACCTGCTCCAGAAACACGGGTACCACTCTCATCTGAGCAATCAATGCACCTGTACCAAACAACTCCAACTGTAGACCTTCATCAATGAGCTTGTAAAACTCCTTCACCACTGGTCTCCTCTCCGTCGTGACGTGGGATAGACTGCCTAGTGATTTCCGGCTTAGGGCGTCTGCCACAACATTCGCCTTACCCGGATGGTACTGAATCTTGCAATCATAATCACTCAACAGCTCTACCCATCTTCTCTATCTCAAGTTCAAATCTCTTTGACTCAGGATGTACTGCAGGCTCTTATGATCTGTGAAGATCTCACATTTAACCCCATAGAGGTAGTGCCTCCACATCTTGAGTGCAAAGATTATTGCTGCCATTTCCAGGTCATGTGTAGGGTAATTCAACTCATGCTTCTTCAGCTGCCTAGAAGCATAAGCAATCACCCTTTCATTCTGCATTAACACACAACCCAATCCCACTCGAGATGCATCACAGAAAACTGTGAAATCCTCATTGCTAGCTGTCAAAGCTAACACTGGTGCTGACGTTAACCTCTTCTTAAGCTCTTCAAAACTCTCTTCGCACTAGTCAGTCCACACAAACTTCTGATTCTTCCTGATTAGTCTGGTCTGAGGAGCTGCAATTTTTGAGAAGTCCTGAACGAACCTCCTGTAGTAACCTGCCAAACCCAAGAAACTTCTAAACTCTATCACTGAAGTGGGTCTAGGCCAGTTAGCCACAGCTTCTACCTTCTTGGGGTCCACCTCTATTCCATTTTCCGATACAACATGCCCCAAGAATGAGATGCTCCTCAGCCAGAACTCACACTTGGAGAACTTGGCATACAAGCCATGTTCCCTCAAGGTCTGCAGAACCAACCTCAGATGATGGGCATGCTCCTCTGCATTCCTGAAATACACTAAGATATTATCTATGAAGACAATGACGAAGTGATCCAGGTACTGGCTAAACACTCTATTCATGAGATCCATGAATGCTGTAGGGGCGTTGGTTAACCCGAACGGCATAACAAGGAACCCAAAATGCCCATATCTGGTCCTGAAAGCTGTCTTTGGCACATCTTCCTCTCTTATCCTCAGCTGATGGTACCCAGATCTCAGATCTATTTTGGAGAAACAACCCGCTCCTGCTAGCTGGTCGAATAGATCGTCGATCCTTGGCAATGGGTACTTATTCTTGGTAGTGACCTTGTTCAACTGCCTGTAGTCGATACAAAGTCTAAGGGATCCATCCTTCTTTCTCACAAATAAGACTGGAGCACCCCAAGGTGAGGTACTCGGTCGAATGAAGCCCTTTTCTACCAGCTCTTGCAACTGTTCTTTCAATTCCTTCAACTCAGCTGGAGCCATCCTGTAGGGAGGGATAGAGATCGGTCGGGTTCCAGGCATCAATTCTATCTTGAACTCTATCTCCCTAACAGGTGGTAAACCTGGCAGCTCGTCTGGGAAGACATCTAAGAACTCTCTGACCACTAGCACCGAGGCAGGCTCTCTAACCTAACTACTAAGCTCTCTCACATGAGCCAAATACCCCTGACATCCCTTCCTAAGCAACCTACGAGCCTGAAGAGCTGATATCAGACCTCTAGGTGTACCCCTCCTGTCTCCCCTGAAGACAACCTCTGACCCATCCTGACCTCTGAACTTGACTACTTTGTCCCTGCAGTCCAAGGTAGCACCATGGGTAGATAACCAGTCCATCCCTAGAATGACGTCAAAATTAGTCAAATCTAGAACCACAAGGTCGGCGGAAAGGCATCTTCCCTCAACAAAGACTGAACTGCACTGGCAGACTGACTCTGCCACTGATGGATCACACTTGGGTCCACTGACCCAGAGAGGACACTCTAACCCAGAGATCATCAGACCCAACCTCTCTACGGCTCTCGGAGCAATAAAAGAATGAGATGCACCAGGGTCCATCAAGGCATACACATCTGAACAACCAATGACTAAGTTACCTGCCACCACGGTGTTAGATGCATCTGCCTCCTGCTGAGTCATCGTGAAGATCCGTGCTGGAGCTGATGGACCTTCACCTCTGAAACCCGCTGAAGAAGAGGTTGCCCCTCTCCTTCTGCCTCTGCCACTGGTCTGAGTCGTGGCTGGAGCTACTGGCTGCGCTACACTACCTGAAGCTGTCTGCTGGGACTGAGCCATAGGTA
Organism: Manihot esculenta; assembly: GCF_001659605.2. Lineage (NCBI taxonomy): Eukaryota > Viridiplantae > Streptophyta > Magnoliopsida > Malpighiales > Euphorbiaceae > Manihot > Manihot esculenta. Next base: position 33,221,568 of record NC_035177.2, on the reverse strand, counting down.
CTGTCCTAGGACACTCCCGAGCCATGTGTCCCTCTTGCCCGCATCTGAAGCAGGCCGCTGTCCCAGCCCGGCAAACTCCCTTGTGTGGCTTACCACACTTTGCACAAACTGCATTGTCCGCACCAGAGCTTGAGCCACTCCCTAGTGCCAGACTGGACTTGATCTTGTTCTAGAACTTGTTCTTCTTCAGCTTCCTAGTGGTGTTACTCCACCTTTTGCTACCTGAAGCTGCTGCACTCAGAGAAGAAGAGCCTAGGATCTTAGAACCCGAGGGTTGTGCCACTGACTGCTTAACCGTCCCCTGAATGATGGCACTGGCCTCCATTTTCTGGGGCATATCCACTATGGCATGGAAGCTCTCCCTATCTGCTGACTGGATCAAGGAGGAATATCTGGAGTGGAGTTTCATGATATACCTCCTTGACTTTTTCTGGTCTGAGTCAAGATTTTGCCCTGCAAATGGCAACAGCTCCAAGAATTTGTCTGTGAACTCATCTACACTCATATCATCAGTCTGCCTCAACTGTTCAAACTCTATCATCTTCAGCTCCCTTGAACTATCGGGGAAAGCCCATCCTGCAAACTCGTTTGCAAACTCTTCCCAAGACATGCTGTCCACCCTCGGGTTCACATACATCTTAAACCACTCTCGTGCCTTCTTGCACTTAAGCGTGAACCTAGCCATCTGAATGGCTCTACTGTCATCAGCCCCAATCTCATCCATGATCACCTTGACTCTCTCAAGATACACAAACAGGTCATCCCCTTTTTCATACTGAGGAGCACCCAGCTTCATGTAGTCGATCATCTTGACCTTGCTCCCACCAAATGAGCTAGGCTTAGGTACTGGGATTTCTGGAACTGTGGGTACTGCTGGTGGAGGAGGAGGGGCAGCATCCCCTGGGATAGGGTTTGCTGGATTTGGATGGTAGGGCGGGGGTGGATACATTGGGTACTGTGGGTATGGTGGATAGTAAGGTGGGTATGGTATCTGTGTGGGATAAGGGTTAAAGCTATGGTAATCCGATGTGCCTCCCATCGAATACCCGGGGTTTTATGAGAAGGGTGGGTAGAAAGGTGGCTGAACAAATCCCGAGGCCTGAGTGCCTCTTTGGGACTCTCCCATTCCTTCTTCTGACATGCTAACTCCCAGACTGCCATCCCTCCTTTGCTCCACATCCATATCATCCTCCATGTCCTCTGACATTCCTCCCTAAGTTGTTCCCCTCACTGATCTGCTTCTACCCAGATCCAAAGACCTTCTAGGGTCTCTTACTGCTCTTTCTCTGCTGGACCTACTAGACATTGCCCTAGGCAATGCAGGAGGACAGGCGCTCGTGCCCTCATCCTCAGGTGGTACTCCAGTCAATCGTGCAGATCGACGATTTCCTCTCATTCTGTTTTCTGAAAAATAGTACACATCACAAAAACATTAGCACCAAATGGTTCATGTGGAAACACATGAACCCGCATCACAAACATCACATATCATTAATGCACATGCATATCATCATGGCATTTCACATCATCATTCAAGACAAGACTCTTTATCCTATCCTAGTGGACATGATTTTCCTATTGTGCTTGACCTTCTATAACATCTATGAGCTCGACACTCTAGGTCCGACCATATGAACCTAGGGCTCTAATACCATTCTGTAACGACCCAAAAATCAGACCGCTACCGGCCCTAGGATCCAGATCGGCATAAGGCCGCCGGGACCCGTAGCAAGCCTGACATGCATCCTGTAAACCTGATTAATCCCATACATGATCAACAACATACATAAAAATTTGAACTTTTCTTTTCTTTTACCAAGCTCAACCTGTGCATGCACATAAACATATACATAAACATAAACATAAACCCCACACTGAAGCTCTCAACAAACGCTCCAATGGGGCATCTCATCATACACGAGCTTGGTGGAGCATAAACATGTTAAACATAGATCATGTTTACAAAAGGGATTACTATACAAACTCGGTCAAGCACAAATTCTAAACCTCAATCTCAAAATCAACATTTACAAGACATAACTTTACATCATTATACAATTTATCATGTCCACATTCTAACTATTACAAACACATGACTTCACCCATCTTGACTTCTCTGTCTAGCCCGTACCTGCAAACCTGGGGGATTAGGGAGAGGGGTGAGCTACAAGAGCCCAGTGAGCAGAATAATAAAAACATTTAAAATCTCATGCTCTCATGTAATGCAACACATCACAACAAGTCACATCAAGGATGGTATTGTCACCAATAGTCCTCTACATTCCAAAGTGCCGGGACGTAGAATGGGTCAACCGGTCTTTCTCTTAAACATAACATAACATAACATTCCAATGTGCCAGGGACGTAGAATGGGTCAACCTGGACTTTCTCTTACATAGTGTCAGGGACGTAGAATGGGTCAACCTGGACTTCCATACCATATCATACTGTAACATCATCATATCATATGAGGACTAAAGGATCATCCAATAACCAATCCGCATCGACATCATAAAGTGCAATGCAACATACTCGTGAATTCTAATGCAAACAACCTAAATCATCACATGGCATTCATAATGCATGACCATGCTCAAACTTTAATAATTTATTTGCTTTAAAACATAAAGGTTTATTCTACTCACCTCAGCTAGCTCTGACAATGACTGAAGCAGCTGACTCACTGCTGGGGTCCTCGGTTCCTTGGGTCCGAACCTACACAGATGGACTTGAATGAGGGACCAAACAACTAGAACATGACTCTAAAAATATCCCCCAAAAACCCCCTAAAACACCTCAAAACAGTCATGCAAAACATGCAAAAGAAGGCTGAACAGAGCACTTTCGGCGGCAGGTTCAGCGGCCGAAAGTCCCTCCAGAGCCGAAAGTTAGGCAGGTTCGGCGGTACCTTTGGCGGCCGAAACTCCCAGACAGAGACGAAACTCATGCATGTTCGGCGGCACTTTCGGCGGCCGAAACTGCCCTCCAGAGATGAAAGTCCTCTTTCAGGGGCAAGCTTCTGCAGCCGAAGGCTGCCTCCATAAGCGGGTTCGGCGGCTGAAACTCCATTCGGCGGCCGAACCTGAGTCTCTCCAAAGTGGCAGAAACTCAGCTCCAACATGCACAAACGCCTCCCAAACCATCCAAACATGCATAGATCTATTCCACAACATGCATACTCAAGCATACAAGCTCCTAGGGGCTTCAAACTATCCTAAACCCCATCTACAACACATCAAACAACCACAAACATCATACATTGTCCATAAAACACGTAAAACCTAACAATACTCAACTAACATAAACATACATTTCTACCCCATGAATCAACTTAAAACTTGTTTAAAATATATAGTGAGCTCAAGATCGGCCCTTACCTCTTGAAGATCGAGAGGAAAACGACCCTAGCTCGGAGATGGGAGAGATTGAGTTTCTTAAACCTCAAAGCTCCAAAACTTGCTTTATACTCGAAAATCTTCAAAACAAAGGTGAAAACTTGAGAAAATCGTAAAAGATCTGAAGGAAGGAACTCAAAATGGCGAGGGATGGCGGAGAGCTCACCTTGGCCGACAATGGGGAGAAAAGCTCGCCCATTTTCGGCTAAGGGGTCCCTTTATAGGTGGCTGGCTAGGCCACATTCGGGAGCCGAACGTGCCTCCGCATGCATGCCATGTTCGGCGGCCGAACATAAGGTTCGGCAGCCGAACCTGGACTTGCCTCACTTATGCTTTCGGGGGCCTAAGGCATACCCGAAGCGCATGCATGTTCGGCGGCCGAACTTGAGGTTCGGCGGCCGAACCTGAGTTTTCCTCCAAGGCTATTTTCATGCAAAAAAACTCATTTCTTACTTGATTAAAAACATAAAACTCATTAAAACATTTTATGAAAACATGGTTTTACCCTTCTAGAGGTCTCCGACACCCGAGATTCCACCGGACGGTAGGAATTCCGATACCGGAGTCTAGCCGGGTATTACATTCTCCCCCCCCTTTAAGAACATTCGTCCCCGAATGTTCACCAGACAACACATAGCATGGCATACACATAACATACATACAAAGCACATAAAACTCATGAAATACACATAAATCTAACCTCAGAAGAGATAAGGGTACTGCTGGAGCATGGACTCCCGTGTCTCCCAGGTGCACTCTTCCATATTGTGGTGGTTCCACAGCACTTTCACCATCGGGATTTTCTTGTTTCTCAGCTTCCTTGTAATACCCGGCTAGACTCCGGTATCGGAATTCCTACCGTCCGGTGGAATCTCGGATGTCGGAGACCTCTAGAAGGGTAGAATCATGCTTTATAAAAATGTTTTAATGTGTTTTATGATTTTAAGTATGAAATTAAATGAGTTTTTGCATGAAAAGTCCTTGGAGGAAAACCCAGGTTCGGCCGCCGAAAGCCAAGTTCGGCCGCCGAACATGCATGCGTTTTGGAGGCACGTTAGGCCCCCGAAAGCATGAGTTAGGGAAGTCCAGGTTCGGCCGCCGAAAGTCAAGTTCGGCCGCAGAACATTGCATGGATGCGGAAGCGCATTCGGCCCCCGAACGTGGCCTGGCCAGCCACCTATAAAAGGGGCACTTAGCCGAAAAGGGCGAGTTTTCTCCCATTTTCGGCCACAGCAAGCTTCCGACCTTCCCTTTGCAACTCTTGTGTTCTTCCTCCAAATCTCTTCCATTTTTCTTGAGTTTTAAACTCACATTTGCAAGTTTGAGCATTTAAACCAAGTTTTGGAGCTTTGGGAACTCAGGAGCTCATTTTCGTGGATCTCCAAGTTTAGGTCGTCTCCCTCTCGATCTTCAAGAGGTAAGAGTCGATCTTAAGCTCCTTATGTGTTTTAAATAAGTTTTATGCAAGATCTATGGGTAGAAATGCATGTTAGGTTATATGTTGAGTTATGGATTAATGTTGATGTTTTGAACAATGTGTGTGGATTTTGTGTATTTAAAGTGTTGTAGTTGGGGTATATGACTGTTTGAGGCCCCTAGGAACTTGTATGCATGTTTTGGTTGAGATTTATGCATGATTTGAGGTTTTGGGAGGCAAGGGGTTCATGTGAACCAAGTTTCTGCCCTTCTGGCAGAAACCAGGTTCGGCCGCCGAAGGGAGTTTTGGCCGCCGAACCCCCTTGTGGAGGCAGCATTCGGCTGCCGAAGCTTGCCCCCGAAAGAAGACTTTCGTCTCTGTCTGGGAGTTTCGGCCGCCGAAGGTGCCGCCGAACCTGCCTGACTTTCGGCTCTGGAGGGACTTTCGGCCGCCGAACCTGCCGCCGAAAGTGCCCTGTTCAGCCACTTCTTGCATGTTTTTATGTGATGTTTTCATGATGTTTTAGGGGGTTTTTGGGGAGTAGTTTATAGTTATGCTCAGGTGTGTTGGTCCCTCATTTGAGTCCACATGTGTAGGTTCGGACCCGAGGAACCGAGGACCCCAGCAGTGAGTTCAGCTGCTTCGGTGTTGTCAGAGTCAGCCAGAGGTGAGTGGAACTAAACTCAATCTTTTAAATTAAATGTTTTATCATGTTTCATGCATCATGATTATGCAGTAGGATGATTGCATTAGTATTCACGAATATGCCGCATTGCATCGATTGTTGTTGATGTGGGTGAATGTTGGATGACCCAATTAGTCCATGACAGGAAGACCAGGCCCCATGCTACAGGCCTGGCACAGAGTAAGAAAGACCAGGCCCCATTCTACAGGCCTGGCACAGAGTAAGGAAAGACCAGGATCCCATCCTATGGTCTAGCACGGTTACGGGACTCGAAGACCAGGAGCTCAGAGGAGGCCCTGGGGAAATGGTAAGTAAAGTATGTTCTGACAGGAAAGACCAGGACCCCATTCTACAGGCCTGGCACAGAGTTAACTTGGACTAATTGGTGACAAGTTCACCCAACCCTTATGTGAATTGTTTGTGTTATGATGCATTTCATTAAAGCACAGCGTTATTATGTTTTATAGTTCTACTCACTGGGCTTTTAGCTCACCCCTCTCCCTTTAACCCCAGGCTTGCAGGTTCAGTATAGTGCGGGAGTTCGGATAGAGTAAAGAAGTCATGCTTTTGTAATAGCTAGCGATGGACATGATCAAATTGTAATGTAAAAGTACAGTATAGTTATGTAACGATGTTTATGGATGATTAGAGGTGTGCTTGACCATAGATTGTTGTATCCCTTTTATACATGATCTTAGAGATTTATATGATGTTTTTTTGTAAACCAACTCAGCATGTGTTTGTCACCCATTGGGGGGCATTGTTGAGATCCCACAGAGGGATTAATGTTATGTCAATGTTTATGCAGGTTGAGTTTGGTTGATGTTCATGTAAAGAAAAGTTTAAAATTTTTATGCATGTTGTTGATCATGTATGGGATTATACAGATTTGTAGGTTTCATGTCAGGCTTGCTACGGGTCCCGGCGGCCTTAAGCCGATCTGGATCCTAGCGCCGGTAGCGGTCCGATTTTCGGTTCGTTACATTCCTGATCTGGGTGTCTATGATCTGTACTGGCTGCTCAACATAAGTGAGATCTTCTTGGATCTCCACATTAGGCTCACTAAGAACCTTACCCGGATCTGACACAAACTTCCTCAACATGGAAACATGGAAAACCGGATGGATTCTTTCCATTGAAGCAGGTAAATCCAGCTTGTACGACACATTCCCAATCTTTTGCAAGATTTCAAAGGGTCCGTTGTATCGTGGAGCTAGTTTACCTTTCTTCCCAAAGCGAACCACTCCCTTCATAGGAGACACCTTGAGCAATACCAGATCCCCCACCTGAAACTCTACTTGCCTCCTGCGAATGTCTGCATAACTCTTCTGTCTGCTTGCAGCAGTCCTGATCCTTTTTCTGATTACGGGTACCACCCTGCTGGTGATCTCTACTAGCTCAGGCCCTGCCAAGGCCTTCTCTCCAACTTCCTCCCAGCAAACAGGTGATCTGCACTTCCTCCCATATAAAGCTTCATATGGAGCCATCCCGATGCTAGCATGATGGCTGTTATTGTAGGCAAACTCCACCAAAGGTAGATGCTGCCTCCAAGAACCGCCAAAGTCCAGCACACACATTCTGAGCATATCCTCTATTGTCTGGATGGTCCTCTCAGATTGTCCGTCCGTCTGTGGATGGAAGGCAGTACTGAAATCCAACCTGGTACCCATGGCATTCTGCAGACTCCGCCAAAACCTGGAGGTGAACTGGGGTCCTCTATCGGACACTATTGAAACAGGAACCCCATGCAGCCTGACGATCTCATCAACATACACCTGTGCTAACTTGTCCATATAATAGCCACTCCTGACAGGGATGAAGTGAGCAGATTTGGTGAGTCTGTCCACAATCAACCATATGGAGTCCAATCTGTTGGACGCCGCCGGTAACCCCACTACGAAGTCCATAGCTATATTCTCCCATTTCCACTCTGGAATAGGTAGCGGGTTAAGCATTCCAGCCGGCTTCTGATGTTCCAGCTTCACCCTCTGACACACTTCGCAGGCTGACACAAACTGTGCCACTTCTCTCTTCATAGCTGGCTACCAATAAACTTTCTTCAGATCTTGATACATCTTGGTGGCTCCGGGGTGAACGTTGTATCTGGCATTATGAGCCTCTCTCATAATGTCTCCCTTCAGTCCTACATTATCTGGTACACACAATCGGCTCCCATAGCGGAGGATCCCCTTGCTGTCGAATCTGAACTCACTAGCTTTGCCTGACTGAACAGTCCTGGCAATCTTCACTAATTCTGGGTCCTCATACTGTTTCTGAGCCACCTGCTCCAGAAACACGGGTGCCACTCTCATCTGAGCAATCAATGCACCTGTACCAGACAACTCCAACTGTAGACCTTCATCAATGAGCTTGTAAAACTCCTTCACCACTGGTCTCCTCTCCGTCATGACGTGGGATAGACTGCCTAGTGATTTCCGGCTTAGGGCGTCTGCCACAACATTCGCCTTACCCGGATGGTACTGAATCTTGCAATCATAATCACTCAGCAGCTCTACCCATCTTCTCTATCTCAAGTTCAAATCTCTTTGACTCAGGATGTACTGCAGGCTCTTATGATCTGTGAAGATCTCACATTTAACCCCATAGAGGTAGTGCCTCCACATCTTGAGTGCAAAGATTACTGCTGCCATTTCCAGGTCATGTGTAGGGTAATTCAACTCATGCTTCTTCAGCTGTCTAGAAGCATAAGCAATCACCCTTTCATTCTGCATTAACACACAACCCAATCCCACTCGGGATGCATCACAGAAAACTGTGAAATCCTCATTGCTAGCTGGCAAAGCTAACACTGGTGCTGACGTTAACCTCTTCTTAAGCTCTTCAAAACTCTCTTCGCACTGGTCAGTCCACAAAAACTTCTGATTCTTCCTGGTTAGTCTGGTCAGAGGAGCTGCAATTTTTGAGAAGTCCTGAACGAACCTCCTGTAGTAACCTGCCAAACCCAAGAAACTTCTAATCTCTATAACTGAAGTGGGTCTAGGCCAGTTAGCCACAGCTTCAACCTTATTGGAGTCCACCTCTATTCCATTTTCCGATACAACATGCCCCAAGAATGAGATGCTCCTCAGCCAGAACTCACACTTGGAGAACTTGGCATACAAGCCATGTTCCCTCAAGGTCTGCAGAACCAACCTCAGATGATGGGCATGCTCCTCTGCATTCCTGGAATACACTAAGATATCATCTATGAAGACAATGACGAAGTGATCCAGGTACTGGCTAAACACTCTATTCATGAGATCCATGAATGCAGCAGGGACGTTGGTTAACCCGAACGGCATAACAAGGAACTCAAAATGCCCATATCTGGTCCTGAAAGCTGTCTTTGGCACATCTTCCTCTCTTATCCTCAGCTGATGGTACCCAGATCTCAGATCTATTTTGGAGAAACAACCCGCTCCTGCTTAGGGCTGAGCAGATTTCGGTTTAAACCGAAAAAACCGACCGAACCGAACCGATTTAAAATTTTGGTTCGGTTTTTTATATATTTCGGTTCGGTTCGGTTTTTCATTTTAGAAATTTCGGTGATTTCGGTTCGGTTCGGTTTTAGATTCAAAAATTTCGATTAAACCGAACCGAACCGAAATCACCTATACTACGTCGTTTTGAAATATACTCTTATAAGCGTTTGCCCTAAATCTAAAAGATGTGCCATTGAGAGTAGAGACGCAGAATCCACGCCGCCTCACTCACCCCTCCCGTCACACCTGTGCCTCTTCTTCTCTGAGCACTGAGCTCCACCACTTCCAGCGGGTCCACCGTCCACCGTCCACCGTCCAACCTCCACTCTCCTCCCGACATCGACCGATTAACCATCGCGGCTAACTCGGGTCATCGATCTTCACTTGCAACGCTGAGTCGCCGACTGTCGTCGCTCTCCACTGTAGCTCTCTATTCTCTCTCTCCAGTCTCCACACAATCTTCGGCCGTCGCTCTCCACGCAATCTCCGGCCGTCGCTCTCCACGCAATCTTCGGCCGTCGCTCTCCACACAATCGTCGGTCGTCGCTCTACAGGTTAACATATGCCTTAACTATCCGCTTGTAGCATATTACATTGTTAAGAGTGTTGGCCAATTAAGGGATAGCTTGCTTCTCTTGAGACCTGTTCATATGTTTTAGATTTATGGTTCCCTCCTTTAAGTTCAACTAGCTTCCTGCTGTGGAAATAGAGAGCAGCAATACAAATTTTGTTGCTTGCTGGTGTTGTAAATTTGTATTGCTTGCTGGTGTTGGTTTCAATTTGCTATTTTATGGTATTGGTTAGTATTATTTTACTGTTATTGCTCTATTTTGTATTCTTGCGTTCAGATTTTATCTTCCCAATCTGTACATCCGATGACACACTGCTTTTTGAATTGAGTATTGGGGCATTTCAGCTGGGGTTCGCATGAATATATGAGTTGTTTGATTTTTTATTTGTAAAATTTAAAATTAAAATATTTTAATAGAATTTTAGAATGAATTTAAAAAAAAAAAATTGAAAATCGGTTCAACCGATCGAACCGACCGAACCGAACCGAACCAAATCGGTTCGGTTCGATTCGGTTATTCCTCTTATTCGGTTCGGTTCGATTTTTGTAAAATTCTACAATTCGGTTTTCGGTTTTTTCGGTTCGGTTCGGTTTTGAACCGAACCGACCGAATGCTCACCCCTACTCCTGCTAGCTGGTCGAATAGATCGTCGATCCTTGGCAATGGGTACTTATTCTTGGTAGTGACCTTGTTCGACTGTCTGTAGTCGATATAAAATCTAAGGGATCCATCCTTCTTTCTCACAAATAAGACTAGAGCACCCCAAGGTGAGGTACTCGGTCGGATGAAGCCCTTTTCTACCAGCTCTTGCAACTGTTCTTTCAATTCCTTCAACTCAGCTGGAGCCATCCTGTAGGGAGGGATAGAGATCGGTCGGGTTCCAGGCATCAATTCTATCTCGAACTCTATCTCCCTAACAGGTGGTAAACCTGGCAGCTCGTCTGGGAAGACATCTAAGAACTCTCTGACCACTGGCACTGAGGCGGGCTCTCTAACCTAACTACTAAACTCTCTCACATGAGCCAAATACCCCTGACATCCCTTCCTAAGCAACCTACGAGCCTGAAAAGCTGATATCAGACCTCTAGGTGTACCCCTTCTGTCTCCCCTGAAGACAACCTCTGACCCATCCTGACCTCTGAACCTGACTACTTTGTGCCTGCAGTCCAAGGTAGCACCATGGGTAGATAACCAGTCCATCCCTAGAATGACGTCAAAATCAGTCAAATCTAGAACCACAAGGTCGGCGGAAAGGCATCTTCCCTCAACAAAGACTGAACTGCACTGGCAGACTGACTCTGCCACTGATGGATCACACTTGGGTCCACTGACCCAGAGAGGACACTCTAACCCAGAGATCATCAGACCCAACCTCTCTACGGCTCTCGGAGCAATAAAAGAATGAGATGCACCTGGGTCCATCAAGGCATACACATCTGAACAACCAATGACTAAGTTACCTGCCACCACGGTGTTAGATGCATCTGCCTCCTGCTGAGTCATCGTGAAGATCCGTGCTGGAGCTGATGGACCTTCACCTCTGAAACCCGCTGAAGAAGAGGTTGCCCCTCTCCCTCTGCCTCTACCACTGGCCTGAGTCGTGGCTGGAGCTACTGGCTGCGCTACACTACCTGAAGCTGTCTGTTGGGACTGAGCCATAGGTACTGTCCTAGGACACTCCCGAGCCATGTGTCCCTCTTGCCCGCATCTGAAGCAGGCCATTGTCCCAGCCCTGCAAACTCCCTTGTGTGGCTTACCACACCTTGCACAAACTGCATTGTCCGCACCAGAGCTTGAGCCACTCCCTAGTGCCAGACTGGACTTGATCTTGTTCCAGAACTTGTTCTTCTTCGGCTTCCTAGTGGTGTTACTCCACCTTTTGCTACCTGAAACTGCTGCACTCAGAGAAGAAGAGCCTGGCGTCTTAGAACCCAAGGGTTGTGCCACTGACTGCTTAACCGTCCCCTGAATGATGGCACTGGGCTCCATTTTCTGGGCCATATCCACTATGGCATGGAAGCTCTCCCTATCTGCTGACTGGATCAAGGAGGAATATCTGGAGTGGAGTTTCATGATATACCTCCTTGACTTTTTCTGGTCTGAGTCAAGATTTTGCCCTGCAAATGGCAACAGCTCTAAGAATCTGTCTGTGAACTCATCTACACTCATATCATCAGTCTGCCTCAACTGTTCAAACTCTATCATCTTCAACTCCCTTGAACTATCGGGGAAAGCCCATCCTGCAAACTCGTTTGCAAACTCTTCCCAAGACATGCTGTCCACCCTCGGGTTCACATAATTCTTAAACCACTCTCGTGCCTTCTTGCACTTAAGCGTGAACCCAGCCATCTGAATGGCTCTACTGTTATCAGCCCCAATCTCATCCATGATCACCTTGACCCTCTCAAGATACACAAACGGGTCATCCCCTTTTTCATACTGAGGAGCACCCAACTTCATGTAGTCGGTCATCTTGACCTTGCTCCCACAAGATGAGCTAGGCTTAGGTACTGGGATTTCTGGAACTGTGGGTTCTGCTGGTGGAGGAGGAGGGGCAGCATCCCCTGGGATAGGGTTTGCTGGATTTGGATGGTAGGGCGGGGGTGGATACATTGGGTACTGTGGGTATGGTGGATAGTAAGGTGGGTATGGCATCTGTGTGGGATAAGGGTTAAAGCTATGGTAATCCGATGTGCCTCCCATCAAATACCCGGGGTTTTGTGAGAAGGGTGGATAGAAAGGTGGCTGAACAAATCCCGAGGCCTGAGTGCCTCTTTGGGACTCTCCCATTCCTTCTTCTGACATGCTAACTCCCAGACTGCCATCCCTCCTTTGCTCCACATCCATATCATCCTCCATGTCCTCTGACATTCCTCCCTAAGCTGTTCCCCTCACTGATCTGCTTCTACCCAGATCCAAAGACCTTCTAGGGTCTCTTACTGCTCTTTCTCTGCTGGACCTACTAGACATTGCCCTAGGCAATGCAGGAGGACGGGCGCTCGTGCCCTCATCCTCAGGTGGTACTCCAGTCAATCGTGCAGATCGACGAGTTCCTCTCATCCTGTTCTCTGAAAAACAGTACACATCACAAAAACATTAGCATCAAATGGTTCATGTGGAAACACATGAACCCGCATCACAAACATCACATATCATTAATGCATATGCATATCATCATGGCATTTCACATCATCATTCAAGACAGGACTCTTTATCCTATCCTAGTGGACATGATTTTCCTATTGTGCTTGACCTTCTATAACATCTATGAGCCCGACACTCTAGGTCCGACCATATGAACCTAGGGCTCTGATACTATTCTGTAACGACCCGAAAATCGGACCGCTACCGGCGCTAGGATCCAGATCGGCATAAGGCCGCCGGGACCCGTAGCAAGCCTGACATGCATCCTGTAAACCTGATTAATTCCATACATGATCAACAACATACATAACAATTTGAACTTTTCTTTTCTTTTACCAAGCTCAACCTGTGCATGCACATAAACATATACATAAACATAAACATAAACCCCACACTGAAGCTCTCAACAAACGCTCCAATGGGGCATCTCATCATACACGAGCTTGGTGGAGCATAAACATGTTAAACATAGATCATGTTTACAAAAGGGATTACTATACAAACTCGGTCAAGCACAAATTTTAAACCTCAATCTCAAAATCAACATTTACAAGACATAACTTTACATCATTATACAATTTATCATGTCCACATTCTAACTATTACAAACACATGACTTCACCCATCTTGACTTCTCTGTCTAGCCCATACCTGCAAACCTGGGGGATTAGGGAGAGGGGTGAGCTACAAGAGCCCAGTGAGCAGAATAATAAAAACATTTAAAATCTCATGCTCTCATGTAATGCAACACATCACAACAAGTCACATCAAGGATGGTATTGTCACCAATAGTCCTCTACATTCCAAAGTGCCGGGACGTAGAATGGGTCAACCGGTCTTTCTCTTAAACATAACATAACATAACATTCCAATGTGCCAGGGACGTAGAATGGGTCAACCTGGACTTCCATACTATATCATACCGTAACATCATCATATCATATGAGGATTAAAGGATCATCCAATAACCAATCCGCATCGACATCATAAAGTGCAATGCAACATATTCGTGAATTCTAATGCAAACAACCTAAATCATCACATGGCATTCATGATGCATGACCATGCTCAAACTTTAATAATTTATTTGCTTTAAAACATAAAGGTTTATTCTACTCACCTCAGCTACCTCTGACAATGACTGAAGCAGCTGACTCACTGCTGGGGTCCTCGGTTCCTCGGGTCCGAACCTACACAGGTGGACTCGAATGAGGGACCAAACAACTAGAACATGACTCTAAAAACATCCCCCAAAAACCCCCTAAAACACCTCAAAACAATCATGCAAAACATGCAAATGCAAAAGAAGGTTGAACAGGGCACTTTCGGCGGCACTTTCGGCGGCCGAAACTCACACACAGAGACGAAACTCATGCATGTTCGGCGGCACTTTTGGCAGCCGAAACTGCCCTCCAAAGATGAAAGTCCTCTTTCGGGGGCAAGCTTTGGCAGCCGAAGGCTGCCTCAATAAGCGGGTTCGGCGGCCGAAACTCCATTCGGCAGCCGAACCTGAGTCTCTCCAAAGTGGCAGAAACTCAGCTCCAACATGCACAAACGCCTCTCAAACCTTCCAAACATGCATAGATCTATTCCACAACATGCATACTCAAGCATACAAGCTCCTAGGGGCTTCAAACTATCCTAAACCCCATCTACAACACATCAAACAACCACAAACATCATACATTGTCCATAAAACACATAAAACCTAACAATGCTCAACTAACATAAACATACATTTCTACCCCATGAATCAACTTAAAACTTGTTTAAAACATATAGTGAGCTCAAGATCGGCCCTTACCTCTTGAAGATCGAGAGGAAAACGACCCTAGCTCGGAGATGGGAGAGATTGAGTTTCTTGAACCTCAAAGCTCCAAAACTTGCTTTATACTCGAAAATCTTCAAAACAAAGGTGAAAACTTGAGAAAATCGTAAAAGATCTGAAGGAAGGAACTCAAAATGGCGAGGGATGGCGGAGAGCTCACCTTGGCCGACAATGGGGAGAAAAGCTCGTCCATTTTCGGCTAAGGGGTCCCTTTATAGGTGGCTGGCCAGGCCACATTCGGGATGGCGGAGAGCTCACCTTGGCCGACAATGGGGAGAAAAGCTCCTCCGCATGCATGCCATGTTCGGCGGCCGAACATAAGGTTCGGCGGCCCAACCTGGACTTCCCTCACTTATGCTTTCGGGGGCCTAAGGCATACCCGAAGCGCATGCATGTTCGGCGGCCGAACCTGAGTTTTCCTCCAAGGCTATTTTCATGCAAAAAAACTCATTTCTTACTTGATTAAAAACATAAAACTCATTAAAACATTTTATGAAAACATGGTTTCACCCTTCTAGAGGTCTCCGACACCCGAGATTCCACCGGACGGTAGGAATTCCGATACCGGAGTCTAGCCGGGTATTACATTGCCCATTTATTGGGAGCCACTATGCCAACTATGTAGTACTTTTGTTGATTTTATGCATTTGGAATAGGCAGGAGCAATCAGAGGAGCAAGCAAAGGGCACATCAGTTCAGGCTGAGCAAAGTGGTTCCCATGCAGTTTCTGATGAAGAAAATGATCAATTTTGGTGCCTAGATGATGTCCCTGGTGGGTTTAAATACTGCTCTCTATATGGTGATGCTATAATGCAAATATCAGCTAAATTGTTCATTATACTGCAGTGGAAGCAAATAATTCCTTAGATGATTCAACTAGTAAAGATGCTTCTTTCTATCGCTTTGTGAAACCACCAGCAAACCTTGTTATCCTTGAAGTGGATTGCTTGGATACCAGTGGTGATGGTGGAGAATTAGAATCATACCTGGTATGACTTATGTTTGCACCTTTTCTTTATATATAAATAATTAAGAAAGTTTAATTAGGAGGTGGAATAATGTATATAAAGACTTCTCTTTCTTGGAAATTCTTTGGATGATGAAACCTATGAATATAATCTTATCTTGTCTTTTTGGAAAGTTGTTTATGACATAGTAGTTTTAATAGTTGACATTGGAATTGGGAAAATGAAAAGAAATTCATGGCCAATAAGGACATGGCAATTGATAAATGGTCTTTGCTGAGCAAATGATAATAACAAAAGGAAAAAAAAAATTTCTTGCTTAATTTCTAAAATATTCATTGTTCACCAATGTTGATGGACTCTTGTCGTATGTCAACTACATATTTGGCATTTCCTTTCATGGGTGGTAAAACTATTTAATTTTCAATTCAACTCTAAATTTTTAACTTTTCAAATTTGTTCTTACTGACCTTGAAATCAAATTTCAATTGGTACTATCTAATATCGTGATACTACCAATTAAAATTATGATATGTTAATTTTTTTTTTTATTTTTATGATTGGATGTACAGATATCTGGGTGTCTATAAATAAATTTGCAAGAAACAATGGACTTTATAGATATATTTCAAATTTTGAAATTTAAAAATACATTATAAAGTTGCAACAAACAGCAAAATTAACTAAATTAAAAGACAACCTAAAAAAGACGCATGATGTTTCTTTAAAAGTTACTTTGAAACATGTGAATACTATGATCATGTGATATGTTTCAAAAGTTCCTGGAGTTTTATGTCCCACAGGGGAAATGCTAGAGATCGTTGGGCAGGGACAGATCCGTGCCGAGCAGGCCATGTCTCTCCTGAAAAATTTTAAATTATATAAAAATATTTATATATATATATATATATATATATATAGTAAAAAAATTATTATTAAATCTCAATATATTTAAAAAAAATTATTAATTAATCTTTATTTTAAAATTACTTAATTAAAATATTTTATAATTTATAAAATTAAATTCTTTTAATTTTTTTATTAAATAAATTCTTATCCATTTAATACTATTTAGTTTATTTTATTTTAATTGTTCATTTTATTTTATCTCTTTCCTTTTCTTTTTTTTTTTCAATTTAAAAAATTTATTTTTTAATTTTTAAAATTTCAATTTTAATATGTAAATTTTTTTAAAATTATCAATTCATTGCGTAATTTAATTTTATATACTATTTTTATTATTAAAAAGTAATTATCTCACTTAATTAATTTATAATTTATTTATATAATTAAAATTATTTATTAAATTATTTAAATATTAAAAAATAAATTTTAAATTTTTATAAATAAAAGTGTTTATTAATTAATGAGTTTTATGGACTATTTAAATTTAGAAAATAATTTAATTTTAAAAATATAAATTTAATGAGTAATAGGTTAGATAATTTAAATTTAAAAATACTTTAATATAAATCAAGTATTATTTTTATAGATAATATGTTAAATTATTTAAATTTAGAAAAATAAAATAAAAATATTATTTTTATAGTTTATGGATTTGATAATTTAATTTAAAAAATAATTTTATAGTAAATATTATATTAAATTATTATTTAATTTAATAATATTATTTTTTATAAATTCACAACTATTAAATTTTTTCTATAATAAATATTATTAAAAATCAATCTCATAATAAAATGAGAGATGAGCTATAACAATTGAAAAATATAATTATAAATATTATAAATGAAGTTGTTATTAATATATTTTAATTAATAAATAAATAAATAGTAATTTAATTATAATATTTTATTAATTTTTTATAAATTTTTAAATATATATTTATTTTATCTATTTTATTTTTATTAATATTTTTTAAAACTAAATCCCTAAATAAAATTTTGAAATCCGTCACTTAGCCTCGATTCTGCTACTGCATTGGAGAAAGCAATTCATACTCAAATAATTATCCTTACATATAGCGCAATGCCAAGCACAAAACCTCATTCAATAAATCCACTTGAGTTTTGGCAAATTCATTCAGTCAACTAGGGCTCGCTTAAATATTGTTTTTCCGGAGAACCGAGGATGGGTGGCTTAGTTACTTTCTCTGGGTTCTAACTCCATTCACCTCTGTAGTACATGGAGTGAAACTTATTAAAACTCCTTTGTTTCTCAATATATGGTTAGTCATTGGCTCTAGTACTGATGGGTGGTCACCACTTTTCCTAACTATGGGATTGCGGCTTTTGTTAAGCTCTATGTTCAATTGAGCTTTGGTTCTTGAATATGTATCTTCTAATAATTGGGTCTTTTCTCCAAAATAATAGTGCCTTATTCTGAAGGCCCTTCTCTTTTTGGCGACCGTTAAAAGATCTCGTTATTATCTTACCAGTTAGGGTTTCAGTAGTGGGATTGATTTGTATTGGATTGAGCCTATATTTTTATTATATATATATAAATTAGTCTTTTCAACTAATTTTATATCGAAATTACTATTAATTTTAATAAAAAATTAAAATGTTCTTTATTATATTTTCAACTTAAAATGCATAACTCCTAAAATTTTATTTTATTAATAAAATAAAATATTAATTTAGATTTATATTTAAAAAGAAATAATTGTATATTGTATTATACATAATAAATATTTTATAATACTATAATTACACATATTATATAGTATTATTTTATTTTTTTTTAATATTACAGACATGTTAAATTTAATATTTAAATAGAAATTTAGATAGAGGAACCTATATATATATAAAAAAAATGTCTAAATTATTTGATTTTTAAATCATAAAAACTAAGTTATCTGTTTCTCTAAAGTTAAAAGACTATACTATAATTTGTCAGAAATTTTTTAAAATTTAATTTATTTTTATGGCTAAAATAAATTAAAAATATTAAATTTTATTATACAAAATTTAAAAATTAGAAATAATCATAAACCGTCGTAAACTAAATCCAGTAGGCCAAAACTAACTTTTTGTTCTATGAATCTAAAAATAGGTGAATTTTAAAGTATGAATTGTTTAAATTTTACATTTTATATTGAAATTTTATAATTTTTTATTGGACTAATGCCTCCCATCAATATAAAATATAACTTAAGCTATAATTATAATGTAGTTTATGAAATTTAATAAAATTTACAGTTAATTTAATAAAAAAATAATTTAATATATAAATTTTTATTTTATAATTAAAATAGTCATTCTATAAAAGTTTATTGAGTTTAATAATTTAGGGTGTGTTTGGAAACATGGAAAAATTTATGTTTTTTGTTTTTTAAAAACTAGAAATAATTTTTTAATTTTTGTTATTTACTTTTTAAAAATCGTTTTTTAACAATTATTTATATAAAAAAAAATAAAATAATTTTTTAAGTATGATATTTAATAATAAAATAAGAATAAAAAATAATTTTATAATAATTATATATAAAACTAAATAATAAATTAATTTTAGAAATTATAAGATATTATAATTAATAAAATTATTATTCGATTCCTCTGATTATATGAAAATTCATTAATGATCTAATTTTAAAAAATATATTAAAATATCTTTCAAATTTTAAAAATTTAATAGTTAGTTTTATCATTAACTTTTAATCGTTAAATATTTATAAAAAATAAAAATTATAATTTAGTCTTTATAATATAAAAAAATTTATT
Organism: Manihot esculenta; assembly: GCF_001659605.2. Taxonomy (NCBI): domain Eukaryota; kingdom Viridiplantae; phylum Streptophyta; class Magnoliopsida; order Malpighiales; family Euphorbiaceae; genus Manihot; species Manihot esculenta. The sequence goes on along the minus strand of NC_035177.2, from coordinate 33,202,394 downwards.
AAATAATCTGTTAATTTTAAAAATTAATTAAAATATCTCTAAAATTAAAAAAAAAATATTTTTAATCTATTCATCAATTTTAACTATTAAATATTATGAAAGAATTTTAAATTCTCTCTATGCAAAGGGATTCATTAATAGAAATTTTTACAAAACTAAAAAATCAACTAATAAATTTTAATATAGAGACTAATAAAATATTTAATAATTAAAGCTAAAAAATCAACTAATAGCTATTCTAAAAAAATTTTAAATTCTCTTAAAGAGATTTATTAATAGAAATTTTTACAAAATTAAAAGATCAACTAATAAATTTTTTTATATTATAGAAACTAATAAAATATTTAATAATAAAAAAATTAATTAATATATTTTTAATACATAAAAAACATTTTTTAAAATCAGGAATCAATTAATAAGTTTTCACAGTTAAATAGTAAATTTTGATTTTTAAATTTTGATTGCAAAAAATCTAAAATTCTCTAATGAAAATATTAATTAGTATGTATGTTTATAAAATAAAGATACTAGTTAATAAGCATTTCATATTTAATAAAATATTTAATAGTTAAAATTAATATAATAATTAAATAGTAAATTTTTTAAATTTTGAAGATGTTTTAATATAGAGATTATATATTAATTTTTTTATAATAATAATAAAATAAAAATACATTTTATATATTAATTGAATAAATATATATTCAAAAGTAAAAAAAAATGAATTTGATTATAAAGATAAAATCTTAAAATTTTTAATGATAATTTAATAAAAATTATAAAGAAAAATAATAATTTATTAGAATATGGGACAAGAAAAATTAATATTTATAGTTTTCAATTTTTTTTTATTTTAAAAATATTTTTAACAAGTAAAAAAATAAAATAAAACCGCATCACTAATAAACAAAGTCATGTGTTTTTTATCAAATAAAAAAAGATAGAAAATCACAATGATAGCGAAGGCATTCTTAATTATTTAAATTTCATTTTTATGGTAGTTTAATTTTTATAATTTTAATACTGATAATAATTTATGAGCCCGATTTCTTCAGCTATACTAATGGTAAATTTAATAAAATAAATTATTTTATAAAAAAATAAAAATTAAATTACTTAAAAAAATAATAAAAATATTTTTATATTTTTATGCTTTCAATTTAAAGCAATTATTTATAAAAATATTTAAATATTTAACTTTAAAAATATAAAAATCAATCTTATACAACTCAATAATTAAAATATAATTTACTCATTTATTTATTTAGTGAGAACTAAATGATTATACACAATCTTCTCAAGAGCTTAATATCTTTCTATTTAATTTATCAACAGAAAATATTTTCAAAAAATTTAAAAGTCAATTGAAAAACAAAGAGAAATTGCATTAACATATTACCAAAACAACTTATATTAATATCTCCAATCAGCATCAGAAAACCCAATAAACAGCTAAGATAAACACAGATTTGGCCACACTCCACAAAACAAGAGACAAAACACTGATTGCTCTATTAATATAAAAACCTGCTTCTAAGGAATAGATCAGAGATTAAACACTTATTTTCCTTTTGGCTTTTTTTCTTTTCCCCTGCTTCAAAACATTGATGACAACACATAATTTTTAATATTGGCTAGGCTAACATATACTGAATTTTCAGGGACACTTGGGCCTGTTGCCTCTGGTAGTCATGTTGGTGTAGCACTTGCCACATTTCTCTCTGTTTCCATAAGTTCCTGGAGGCACACACTTGCATCTGTCACAACAAGTTACACAAGCTCTCGCACATACATTCTTCCTCGAATGTAATTTGCATCTCTCTGCACACAGCGGTATGCAATCTGCCAACAATATCATCAAACACAATGTCGCTCAAATTTGGATCAAACAAGGAGGAAAAAAAAAAAACCTATTACTTGTAAGGGAAGATGGATTTTACCTGCTTTTGTCCTCACTGGAGGCATTGGTGTTCCGGTCGGTGGTTTCACTGGTGGCACTGGAGTTGGAGGCTTGACCACTGGTGGATAAGGAGTTGGAGGCTTCACTACTGGTGGGGTAGGAGTAGGGGGCTTCACTACTGGCGGGGTAGGAGTTGGGGGCTTCACTACTGGCGGGGTAGGAGTCGGGGGCTTCACCACTGGCGGGGTAGGAGTCGGTGGCTTTACCACTGGCGGTGTAGGAGTTGGTGGCTTGACAACTGGTGGAGAAGGACTCGGTGGCTTTACCACTGGGGGTATAGGAGTTGGTGGCTTAACTACAGGTGGAGTAGGAGTGGGTGGCTTCACCACTGGCGGGTAAGGAGCTGGTGTCGGTGGCTTGACCACTGGTGGGGAAGGAGTTGGTTTCTTGACTGAGGGTGCAGGACTGGGAGTCTTGGCTGGCGGAACAGGAGAAGGAGATGGAGCGACTAGTTTTTTCGAATAGATGTCCTGTACCAAATCAGCAAAAATGTGGTCTATATCATAAAGTGGTCCTGGATTCAACTTCTACTACCACATTGACAAAGAAACAAGAAAATTTACAGAAACAGTGACCAAAAGATAAACTTACCTTCTCCGAGAACTCTTCATATGAAGCCTGCAAGAAACAAAAAAACCCAGAAATTTTACAAGGACATGTCATGCAAGAACCACTTTAATCTGTCTGAAAGACAAAGACATAACCAATTTAATCGTACCTTAGCATCAGTAAGTAGAAGAAAAGAAGCAACCACAAACAACACAGCCTTGGAAGCCATTGCAGGAAGCAAGCAGAGTGAGGAGGTGTGCTATTGAAGAAGCAGGAAGAAGTGGGTATAAATAGAGTAACAAGAAGTTGAAGATTGATTGGAAATAAATGTGAATGCCAGCTATTCCTGATCAGACCGAGACATAAGAGTAATGGGTAGCAGTCCGAAATCTGACTTAAGGTTCGACCCCCACCTGCCCCAAGGAGAGTGTCTCCTAATTAACAAGATTTATCTTTTCAATCATATCACTCAGTGACGGTGTGTACAGGTGTAGCCCCATGATTTTTTTTTATTAAACGGTACACGAGGTCTGTTCTTGTGATACTTGAAAACGAAGTTACCATTATGGACTTGGGATTTTTATTTTATACAAAAAAAGGTTGGTGGGTTCTCTTGGTTTTGATTATATGTTGAGATTAGGTTTGTCTTTTGACCAACAGGAGAACTCCACATGACCAAATATTGAAGCATGTGGAGCTACCCACTACCCAACTTCACAAGTATATAGCTGTCTTAGTAATTTCAACGTTTTTGTTATTCATATAATGCAACTTTTACCAAGATTAATCCAAATATAGTCCACTTCAGATTTCCCATTTGTTAGAAGTAATAAATCCTTGATCTTGATTTGAGTAAAAAAAAAAAAATGTTGTCTTCTCAAGTCAACTATTTGATCAGCAAAATAGGTCAGCCGTATTAAATAAATTAACGGTTATAATTATGCAATAATTAATCAAAAGATTTGAGAGAATTAATAATATTATGAAATGAATGCACTTTATGGTATTTGGCTTAGTCGGTGCTTTTAAAGTGATTTTTTTTTTTACTCAAACGACGTAAAAGTAGTATGATCGAATATTATTTTCTGTTTTTTTAGGAATTGATATTTTTCTATATTATTTTATTACAACTGAATGTATTTTTTTAATATTTTTTTATTTATAATCTTACCCTTTGAAAGTTAGAAGCTAATGCTTTATAAGTTTTCTTCATTTTTTGTACATTAATAAATTTTGTATGACTTCTAAAACTGCTACAGAGAGATTATTCTTTTTATTTAGTACTGCTATTACCGATGATTGATATTTTTTTTTAAAGATAGACAGCAGCACAATTTGTAATTTTTAACTAGAATAAACTTGATTAAGAACGATTCAAAGAATTTATTTACTTTTTTGAATTATTTTTTTTATAAACTTACTAACTAGTAGGTGTTATGTTCGCTTTAGACTTTAACATTTAATATTTGTAATGAAATAATTTTTTACCTATAGGTTTAGAGGTATGATATAGTTGATATGAATATGTAAATATATGAATGAGATCCTTAATAATTTTGAGGGAAAAAAAGTAATTTAAGAGAATAATATGCTATTAAAAATTGTCAATACACTACAAAAAAACAAGGTATCAGTGACGGATTTAGCGACGGAATTTACTTCCGTCGGAAAAAAAAAAATTTAGCGACGGAATTAGCGACGGATCAGCGACGAATATTGTATTTTGGCATTTCTGACAGATTTCCGACGGATTAGCGACGGATTATAAAAATATTAGCGACGGAATAAATTCCGTCGCTAATCCGTCAGAAAATGCAAATAATATAAAAAAAAAAAACCCTAATCATTCATCCTCACTTCTGATTTTAGCCGCCCACTTCATCTCCTCTCCTCTCCTCTCCTCTCCTCTCCTCTCTCCTTGCCGAAATCGCCGCCGCCGCCGCTGCCGTTGATCCCGTCACTGTCGCCGCTGCTGGACGCTCCTCTCGCCACTACCGCCACTGCCGCCACTTCCGCCACTGCCTATCAAGTAAGTGTCTACTTTGATTTTTACTAATTATATTTTAAAAAAAAAAATAAATTGTGGGCAGCTACTGCTGGGCAGCAGCTTGCTGCGTGGGCAGCAGCAGCTTGCTGCTGCTGGGCTGCGCAGCTGCTGCTGCTGGGCTGCGCAGCTGCGTGCCCAGCAGCAGCTGCTGCCCACAGCAGCAGCAGCATGCTGCGCAGCTGCGTGCCCAGCAGCAGCTGCTGCTGGGCAGCAGCTGCAGCATGCTGCTGGGCAGCAGCTGCAGCATGCTGCTGGGCAGCAGCTGCAGCATGCTGCGCAGCTGGGCACGCAGCAGCTGCTGCCCACAGCAGCAGCTGCGCAGCAAGCTGCTGCTGAGCAAGCAGCAAGTTAATTTTATTAATGTATATTTAAATTTTTTATTTATGAGTTTAATTAATTTTATTTTATAATTATGTAGGATAATTATTAAAAATTAATCATTTTGATAATATTTAAATTAATTTTTTTTGGTAAGATTATTAAAATAATAAATTTAAATATTAATTAAAAATATTAAAATAATTATCATGATATTTTATCATTATATTTAAATTGGTAATTTTTTGAGTTTCATTAATTTTATTTGACAATTAATTAATATATTTTAATAATTATTATCTTAAATTTTTATCCTTGATGTAATTTGTGCATTTAAAATTTTGATATTTTTTAACATTCACTTTCATTGGTCAGATATTTCAGTTGGAGATGAGTATCTGCCAATTGCAACTGCAAATGGAAGCATTCTGACTTGGTCTATATTAGGCAGTGTATATCCCATGCATACAGTAGTTCTGATTATTTTATCTTCTTTGATTTATATTTTATTGAATGTTTTGGTTGTCCTAGTTTATACACGCACATGCACTCCCACTTATTTGTTATAAAAATGCTCATGGCTGGGTTATTTTGAAGTCAATTGATTTAAGCTTTTCGTTTACCTGATGGCAGGGGAGGATTTGGTAGAGGTCAGGGTCATTCTGGTGGAAATGAAACTGTTACTGGAAGGGCATGTCCAAAAGGGCTTTATGGTATATTCTGCGAGGTATTTTTACTAATACCATCTTGTCAATTTCTCGTTGACCATTTGAATATTTTGAACATCTTATGATCTTATGCCTGTACAATTTCTAGGACCACTGGCCTTGATATATTATTATATTTATATCCTCATTCTGGTTGCCCTATATTGAGAATCCCATTTGTGTTGAAAAATTATTATGACCAAGGATATGTATTTGTACATCTCTATGCCCAAAAACCTTAGCTAGATCTATAAAATAATCAGTCAGGGTTCTTACTGTTTGTCGATTGCATTTTTAATGTTCCCTTGTTAGTGGATTAGTCAAAGATGCTTTTTGGTTAATTGCTATAAATTGCAAAACAGGAATACCCTGTTGGGACTTTCAAGAATGTTAATGGATCTGAAATTTATTTTTACTTATTATATAAATTTATTTTTATATATTTTTAAAGACTTATTATTTGATGTTTTATTATTATTTACAATTATTGTTAATTGAAATTTATATATAAATTTTTTTTTCATATGTCTAGAAGAGCAGTATTATCTTAGAGGTAGAGGGCATGGCCAGCAGCTCTCTATGAATGAAAGACATGAGACAACAGAGATGCAAAAGGAAACACGAGAGCATACTCCACAAGCAAACATATTTTCATCATCACACAACTGTAGATTCTACTTCTCCATCAGATGTTTCAGCAAACTGATAGATTTGTTTTAAATTTTATGAATATTGTTAAGTATATGGATTTGTTCTAAACTTTCGATTTTGTAAATGTTGTGAAGTATTTGTGTGTTTGAATATGAATTATAATGATTATGAATGATTTTTAATTTATATTAAATTTATTTTTTAGTTGTAAACTATTTAGATTATAAGAATATCTAAATAAAATCGAAAAATATTTTGTTAACGATCATGAATATTATTGAAAATATAAATAATATTATTAATATTATTGAATATTAATATTTCCGACGGATTTCCGACGGAACTTTTCCGTCGCTAATTATTTGCGACGGATTATGCATCACGTGAATTATGAATTTCCGACGGATTTAGCGACGAACTAGTTCGTCGCAAAAATTTCTGACAAAATTATCCGTCGGAAAAGCCGTCGCAAATTTATCCGACGGAATTCAGATCCGTCGGAAATCCGTCGCTAATATTTCCGACGGACGCCCGATCCGTCGGAAAAAATTAGCGACATGACTTTAAGCGACGGACTTGAGTCCGTCGCAAATCCGTCGCTGAAAGTTTCAGCGACGGATTTTTTACTTTCAGCGACGGAAAAATCCGTCACTGATACCCTGTTTTTTTGTAGTGATACGCGTGTGATAGTTCCATAACTAATAAATTTATATGGAATATCGAATAATTTTATGGTTTATCTCTTAAATCTAAATTGCCATTTGATTTCTCATTTAAATTCTAAATTAATATATTTATGATTCGGATAAATTAAATAATAAAAGTCAAAAGTCGATATTTTTTGTGGTGCATCTATTATTTTTTAACTCAGTTGGAATAAATGTTTTTTCGTTTTTTATTCTCTAGGTAGTTTGCATTGCTAGATGAAACTTAGAGTTTTTTTGGCAATGAATAAATTTTTAAACTTGAATTTTTTATACCAAAATATAATTTTAGTAAAATATGAAATATATATTTATCATTGAGCTAGTAGTTAACAATTTTTTTCCAAAATAATAATTTCATTAATTATATATTGACATTAAATCATTATCCGTTTATTTAGTATGAATGATTTTATATGAAAAAAAATAAATTCTTCAAAATTATATATGATGAAAATTTTTTAAATTAAAAAAATTATAAAAAAATTAATTAAACTAAATTTTTGTAAAATTTTTTACTTCAAATAGAGGGTATATAAAAGGAGCTTACAAATAAGGACAAGGATTAAAAAATTCAATCCTACGCCTAACTGAATCTAGTATTCTATGCTTTTCTATTCAATTTACTAAAAGTTAGGTTTTGTTTAGCTAAAGATAATTTAATTAAGCAGTTTTCAAATTTCTATTTATTTAATCAATTATATTTTTCTCAACTTCACTCAAAACTTTACTTCATAATAATGTACTTTCTTTAATTAAGTTAAATTAATTTTTGAAAAGTAAATTTTCAAAACGAAACTTATTTCAACTAAGTATCACATTAGCAAATTTGGTAGGTTAATCATTAATGCATATTTTATGACGCTATAAATTAATATTAGGATATTTAGATTCTGTTTATTTATAAATAAATAATTTATTTTAATTTAAAAATTTATTAATAAATTTATATATAAATCTTAATAAAAATTTTAAAAAATAACTTTCTTTTAACTTATTTTTTTATAAAAAATAATATTTTTATTAATTAAAATTTATGAATATTTTAAATATTAAAATATAAAAAATATTTTTCGTCTAATAAATAAAGACTTCTTATAAATAAATTACTTTAATTAGAGTATCTAAGAGTATCAAATGCTGCGGTGGCGTTGCAATTTTCTCTCATGTTACACGTGAGTTCACATGCTATGCTAGACACTGGTCAAAATTATCGCTTGAAGAGTTGGATTTGGACATGCCCCAGAAACTTCTACTTTTGTTTTTTCCATTTCAAGATGAATTATTAAATTTGCTACTTATATATTTAGGAAATATTTTTTATTATAAAATATTTTTTTATAAAAATAATTTATTTTTATCTTTTAATTATAATTAAAAAATAAAAGTTATTAATAAAAAATTTAAAAAATATCTTTTTTAAAAGAAAAGGATTATTTTTCAAAAAAATATTTTTTTTTATTTTTAATGTTACTGAAATTAAATTGATAATGTGGTTGGAATAAAATTGTGTTATAATTGATTAGAACCTATAAAAAAAGAAACGTAAGGCGATGGTGATTGTCTATAGCAGTTACTCCGATATTCAAATTAGTATTTTGAAAAATATAGAAAATACAGTGAATTGCTAATTAAGAACTTTTGTATTAGAGTATAGCGTATATTTGTTTCTGTGATTTTTCTCCATTTATACTATATGAGATAGAAATGAGTATGTTATTTTTCTGATAATCTGGCAGTAATGCAGCTGTCTACTTGATACAAGATATCATTGGCCAATAAGTGGGAATCCCGGGATCACACAAGTAATATGTTTGATAATGGTAACTTTGTGTCAAGACTCGGCTCATTGAAGGAGGGGTGAGTCTTTTAGTGATGATGCAGGTGTTAAAGTGTCCGGGTCTTCTCTTCCTCGTGTTGGTTTGCATTTCCTAAATATCTGATCCTCGCCATGTGTCCCTACCAAGTAGCGACAGCTCACGGCTTACTTTATGTAGCATCAGAGGCCCCTGGACTAGTTTTTGATTCTTTAAATTCGAATGTGGCGCTTTGTCTTCTTGATTACATGACACAACTTGTCTGCTAGTATCCTCTTGTCTTCCTTGGTTATAATAACAGTCTCATTTTTTGGTCCATATTAAAGGCTTTACCGGTCATGCCATTGTATAAGAACCCCCCCCCCTTTTCTCCTTTGTTTTTTGTTATTACCATCTTCGGGAGACATAGATGGGGGCAGTTATTTTCTTCTTCTTAAGGGTAGCCATATATGTGTGGGAAATATCATCATGGTTTACGAAGTGCAGTTGAAGATGAGTTTTTGTGAGGATGCAGACATACTGCTGAAAATTGCATTTGGTCTGACTATAATGCCTTTTTGGAGTTGTGATTCTTAAATTTTTGACGAAGATGCAGTCGCATTACTTAGCTCCACGAGTTGCAACCAGCCCGACTATAACGTCTTCTCAATCCTAAAGTGAGGATTGTGCAAGATTAATTTCGAGGGTAAGGCCAGAAAGGTAGTTGAAGAGACAATTCTTCGTATGGCCTTCCAACCGGTGTCATAGGATGAGTGGAGTTTATGTTAATATTTTTTTTAGGGTTCTGGTGTAATAGAGACTTTATTCGAGTCCCTTTTATCTCCTTGTAATATTTTGTAATAAAAATGTTTATTTTGCTTATTCTTGTTTGTTAGTACAAACATATCTATTTGTTGACTTTTAATCTCGATTTATCAAATATTCCTTAAAAAATAGGATAGAATGAGTACCTGAACATATGGGCTGGCAAGTATGCGCTTCTTTCTCGCCCTATGCATTTTTGTGATAAATGGCCTTCATTCATCTTGGTTCTTGACTTATCCTTTATGTTAGCCTCTGATGTTTGATTGGCTTCTTCTTTGTCCTTTGAGGATTAGTATTGTAACGACCCGGAATCGGACCGCTACCGGCGCTAGGATCCAGATCGACTTAAAGTCGCTGGGACCCGTAGCAAGCCTAACATACATCCTGTCATACCTGATAAATCTCATACATGATCATACATTTACATAAAAACTTTAAACTTTCCATCTACCAAGCTCGACCTGTGCATGTACTGAAACTGAATACATAAAACTCTCATACTAGAGCCCTCATCAAATGCTCTAGTTGGGCCAACATTACATTAATCAAGCTTGGTTTACATTTCTCAACACATTAATAAAAATATTTCATAATGATCATGTATCAAAAGGGATTAACCATAACTCTAGGGTCAAACACAATACTAATCCTCCATACAAATCTGTACAATATCTTACATTACATTACATTACATTACATTACATTATCTTTCATGTCCACAACTAAACTATTACATATTTAAAACTTTTACTCTTGCTGACTTCCTAGTCTATTCCGAACCTGCAAACCTGGGGGTTAAGGGAAAGGGGTGAGCTACTAGAGCCCAATGAGCAAAATAGTAAAACAATATATTAAAATCTATGCTTTCATGAAATGCATCACATCACAAACAAATCACATCAAGGATGGACTTGTCACCAATAGCCATCTACATATCCAATTGTGCCAGGGGCGTAGAATGGGCCTCACTGGTCTTTCTCTTAACATAACATAACATAACATTCCAATGTGACAGGGGCATAGAATGGGCCTCACTGGTCTTTCTCTTACTCTGTGCCAGGGGCGTAGAATGGGCCTCACTGGACTTCCGTACCGTATCATCGTCATCATATCATATCGAGGACTAATGGATCATCCAACATCCATCCACATCAACATCATAGTATGCAATGCAATATATTTGTGAATTCTAATGCAAACAACCTAGCATATATCATGGTATTCGTGATGCATGAACATGCTCGAAATTTATTTGCTTTGAAATATAAAGATCCATTCTTCTCACCTCAGGCTGACTCTGAACAAACTCTGAAGCAGCTATCTCACTGCTGGGGTCCTCGGTTCCTCGGGTCCGAACCTACACAGGTAGACTCAAATGAGGGACCAAACAAACTCTAACATGACTCTAAACATCTCCCCAAAAACCCCCTAAAACATCATAAAACAATCATATAAAACATGCAAAGGAAGGCTGAACAGGGCACTTTCGGCAGCAGGTTCGGCGGCCGAAAGTCCCTCCAGAGCCGAAAGTCAGGCACTTTCGGGGGCAGGGTTCGGCGACCGAAAGTCTGTCCAGAGCCGAAAGTCACCAACCTTCGGCGGCAGGTTCGGCGGCCGAAACTCCACTCCAGAGCCGAAAGTCCAAACTTTTGGGGGCAAGTTTAGGCGGCCAAACCACCTCCACAGGCAAGTTCAGCGGCTGAACATGGTTTCGGCAGCTGAACTTGAGTTCTTCCAGAATGGTAGAACTCAAGCCTCTCACACACATTCAGCCAACCAAACCTCACAACTCAAACCAACTCATGCATAAACACATTCTTAAGCATTTAGGGGCTTAAAACTAGCCTATACCCCAACCACATCAACATTTAGCATACATTTAATCATGCATTTAACCTTCAACTACCATAAACCCTATCATTTTACAACTAGCCTAATCATACATCTTTATCCCATAACCCTTCATAACACTTGCTTAAAACATCAAAGACGGTGAGGATCGACGCTTACCTCTTGAAGATCGAGAAAAGGCGTGACCCAACTTGGAGATTTGGGGAAAACGAGTTTCGGAGGTCTCCAAGCTTCACAACTTCGATTTTGAGCTTAAAAACTTCAAAACAAGATGAAAACTTGTTAAAAGCTTGAAAGATTTGAAGGAAAACATCAAAACTAACCATAGAAGGGTATGGACTCACCTTTGCCCGAAAATGGAGAAGAAAACTCGCCTATTTTCGGACATGGGGCCTTTTATAAGTGGCTGGCCAGACCACCTTTGGGGGCCAAAGGTGCTCCCTAAGCTTCACCATGTTCGACGGCCGAACATGAGGTTCGGCGGCCGAACCTGGCTTTCCTTTCTTGGTGCTTTTCTTTCAAAAATTCAATTTCTTTCTTACTTAAAACTTTAAAACACATGAAAACATTTTAGAAAAACATATTTTACCCTTCTAGAGAGTTTTGACATCCGAGATTCCGCCGGAAAGTAGGAATTCTGATGCCGGGGTCTAGCCGAGTATTACATTCTCCCCCCTTAAGAACATTCGTCCCCGAATATTCACCAAAAAAGCATAGCATGGCATAACACACATAAACACATAAAAACACACAGATACTAACCTTAAAAGAGATAAGGGTATTACTGGAGCATAGACTCCCGTGTCTCCCCGGTACATTCTTCTATGTTATGGTGATTCCAAAGGACTTTCACCATCGGGATTTTCTTGTCCCTCAGCTTTCTGATCTGCGTGTCTAGGATCCGCACTGTCTGCTTAACATAAGTGAGATCTCCTAGGATCTCCACATCAGGCTTGTTAAGAATCTTGTCCGAATCTGACACGAACTTCCGCAACATGGAAACATGGAAAACCGGATGGATTCTCTCCATTGAAGCAGGCAAATCCAGCTTGTACGATACATTCCCAATCTTCTACAAGATTTCAAAGGGTCCGATGTACCGTGGAGCTAGTTTACCTTTCTTCCCAAAATGGATCACCCCTTTCATAGGAGACACCTTGAGCAACACCATATCTCCCTCCTAAAACTCTACAAGCTTCCTGCGAATATCTGCATAGCTTTTCTGCCGACTCACAGCAGTTTTGATCCTTTCTCTGATGATGGGCACTACCCTGCTGGTGATCTCTACTAGCTCAGGCCCTGCTAAAGCCTTTTCTCCAACTTCTTCCCAGCAGACAGGTGACCTGCACTTCCTTCCATATAAAGCTTCATATGGAGCCATCCCTATGCTAGCATGATAGCTGTTATTGTAGGCAAACTCCACCAAAGGTAGATGCTGCCTCCAAGAACCACTAAAATCTAGCACACACATTCTGAGCATATCTTCAATTGTCTGGATGGTCCTCTCTGACTGTCCGTCAGTCTGTGGATGGAAAGTAGTGCTAAAATCCAACCTGGTACCCATAGCATTCTGCAGACTCCGCCAAAACCTGGAGGTGAACTAGGGTCCCCTATCTAACACTATTGAAACGGGAGCCCCATGCAACCTGACCACTTCTTCAATATACACCTGCGCCAATTTGTCCACAGAATAGCCACTCCTAACAGGGATGAAGTGGGCAGATTTGATCAGTCTGTCCACAATCACCCATATGGAGTCTAGTCTGTTGGACGTTGCCGGTGTAATACCCGGCTAGACTCCGGTATCGGAATTCCTACCGTCCGGTAGAATCTCGGATGTCGAAAACCTCTAGAAGGGTAAAATCATGTTTTCATAAAATGTTTTAATGTATTTTATGACTTTAAGTAAGAAAGGAACTGAGTTTTGAATGAAAAAGACCATGGAGGCATTTTCAGGTTCGGCCGCCGAACATTGGATAGTTTAGGGGGGGCAAGTTAGGCTTCCGAAAGTGGCTCAAGTTCGGCTGCCGAACTTGCATGAGTTTTGGAGGCACTTTAGGCTTCCGAAGATGGTCTGGCCAGGCCCTATAAAAAGGGCTCCATGGCTGAAACGGGCGAGTTTCCTCCCCATTTTCGGCCAACGGTGAGTCCATGCTCTCCCATGGTCGTTTTTGATGATTTTCCTTCAATCTTTCAAGCTTTAACAAGTTTTATCTTGGTTTGAAGATATTTGAGCAAAAGAGCAAGTTTTGGAACTTGGAGACCCCAAGAACTCGATCTCCCCCATCTCCGAGTTTGATCGTCTTTCCTTTCGATCTTCAAAAGGTAAGAGTAGATTGTAACGACCCGAAAATCGGACCGCTACCGGCGCTAGGATCCGGGTCGACTTAAGGCCGCCGGGACCCGTAGCAAGCCTAGCATACATCCTGTGAACCTGCTTAATCCCATACATGATCAACAACATACATAAAAATTAAAACTTTTCTTTCCATACTCATCAACCAAACTCAACCTGTGCATAACATAAACATAACATTGATCCCTCTGTGGGATCTCATCTGTGCCCCCAATGGGTGACATAGCATACGTTGAGTTGGTTTACATAAACATCATAAAATCTCTAAGATCATGTAATAAAAGGGATAACAACAATCTATGGTCAAGCACACACTAACATCCATGAACCTCATTACCTAACTATACTGTACTTTTACATTACAATTTGATCATGTCCATTGCTAGCTATTACATAAACATGACTTCTTTACTCTATCCGGACTCCTGCTATATCCTGTACCTGCAAGCCTGGGGGTAAAGGGAGAGGGGTGAGCTAAAAGCCCAGTGAGCAGAGCTATTAAAACACATTAACACTATGCTCTATGAAATGCATCATAGCCAGACAATTCACATAAGGGTTGGGTGAACTTGTCACCAATTAGTCCAAGCTAACATGGTGCCAGGCCGTAGCATGGGGTCCTGGTCTTCCTGTCATACATACATTACTTACCATTTTTCCAGGGCCTCCTCTGGGCTCCTGGTCTTCGAGTCCACAATCGTGCCAGGCCGTAGAATGGGGTCCTGGTCTTTCATTTCCGTGCCAGGCCGTAAAATGGGGTCCTGGTCTTCCTGTCATGGACTAATTGGGTCATCCAACATTCACCCACATCAACAACACATGATGCAATGCGGCATATTCGTGAAACTAATGCAATCACCCTATTGCATAATCATGATGCATGAAACATGATAAAACATTTAATTTAAAAGATTAAGTTTAGTTCCACTCACCTCTGGCTGACTCTAACAACACCGAAGCAGCTAAACTCACTGCTGGGGTCATCAGTTCCTCGGGTCCGAACCTACACAGGTGGACTCAAATGAGGGACCAAACATACTTGAACATAACTCTAAAATACTCCCCAAAAACCCCCTAAAACATCATGAAAACACCACATAAAAACATGCTTTTTCCCTTCTAGAGGTTCCCGACATCCGAAATTCCACCGGACGGTAGGAAATTCCGATACCGGAGTCTAGCCGGGTATTACATTCTCCCCCCCTTAAGAACATTCGTCCCCAAATGTTCCTCAACTAGCACATGCAAGGTATACAACATAACATACACATAAAACACATAGAGACTAACCTTAAAAGAGATGAGGATATTGCCGGAGCATAGACTCCCGTGTCTCCCAAGTGCACTCTTCCAAATTGTGGTGGTTCCAAAGGACTTTCACCATCGGGATTTCCTTGTTCCTTAGCTTTTTGATTTGAGTGTCCATGATCCGTATTGGCTGCTCAACATAGGTGAGATCCTCTTGGATCTCCACATCAGGCTCACTAAGAACCTTGCCCGGATTTGACACGAACTTTCTTAACATAGAAACATGGAAAACCGGATGGATTCTCTCCATTGAAGCAGGTAAATCCAGCTTGTACGATACATTCCCAATCTTTTGCAAGACTTCAAAGGGTCCGATGTACCGCGGAGCCAGCTTACCCTTCTTCCCAAAGCGAACCACTCCTTTCATTGGAGACACCTTGAGCAATACCAGATCCCCCTCCTGAAACTCTACTTGCCTTCTGCGGATGTCTGCATAACTCTTCTGTCTGCTTGCAGCAGTCTTGATTCTTTCTCTGATTAAGGGTACCACCCTGCTAGTGATCTCTACTATCTCAGGCCCTGCCAAGGCCTTTTCTCCAACTTCTTCCCAGCAAACAGGTGACCTGCACTTCCTTCCATATAAAGCTTCATATGGAGCCATCCCGATGCTAGCATGATGGCTGTTATTGTAGGCAAACTCCACCAAGGGTAGATGCTGCCTCCAAGAACCGCCAAAGTCCAGCACACACATTCTTAGCATATCTTCTATGGTCTGGATGGTCCTCTCTGACTGTCCGTCTGTCTGTGGATGGAAGGCAGTGCTAAAATCCAACCTGGTACCCATGGCATCCTGCAGACTCTGCCAAAACCTGGAGGTGAACTGGGGCCCTCTATCTGACACTATAGAAACAGGAACCCCATGCAGTCTGACTATCTCATCAACGTACACCTGCGCCAACTTGTCCACAGAATAGCCACTCCTGACAGGGATGAAGTGAGCAGATTTGGTGAGTCTGTCCACAATCACCCATATGGAGTCCAATCTGTTGGACGTCGCCGGTAACCCCACTACGAAGTCCATAGCTATATTCTCCCATTTCCACTCTGGAATAGGTAGCGGGTTAAGCATTCCAGCCGGCTTCTGATGTTCCAGCTTCACCCTCTGACATACTTCGCAGGCTGACACGAACTGTGCCACTTCTCTCTTCATAGTTGGCCACCAATAAACTTTCTTCAGATCCTGATACATCTTGGTGGCTCCGGGGTGAATGCTGTATCTTGCATTATGAGCCTCTCTCATAATGTCTCCTTTTAGCCCTATGTCATCTGGTACACACAATCGACTCCCATAGCGGATGATCCCTTTACTGTCAAATCTGAACTCACTGTCCTTGCCTGACTGAACAGTCCTGGCAATCTTCACTAACTCTGGGTCCTCATGCTGTTTCTGAGCCACCTGCTCCAGAAACACGGGTGTCACTTTCATCTGAGCAACCAAGGCACCGGTACCAGACAACTCCAACTGTAGACCTTCATCAATGAGCTTGTAAAACTCCTTCACCACTGGTCTCCTCTCTGCCGTGATGTGGGATAGACTGCCTAGTGACTTCCGGCTTAGGGCATCTGCTACGACATTCGCCTTACCTAGATGATACTGAATCTTACAATCATAGTCACTCAGCAGCTCCACCCATCTCCTCTGTCTCAAGTTCAAATCCCGCTGACTCAAGATGTACTGCAAGCTTTTATGATCTGTGAAGATCTCACATTTTTCCCCATAGAGGTAGTGCCTCCACATCTTGAGTGCAAAGATTACTGCTGCCATCTCAAGGTCATGTGTGGGGTAATTCAACTCATGCTTCTTTAGTTGCCTAGAAGCATAAGCAATCACCCTCTCATTCTGCATAAGCACACAACCCAGTCCCACACGGGACGCATCACAAAAGACTGTAAAGTCCTCACCACTAGATGGCAGAGCTAAAACTGGTGCTGAAGTCAACCTCTTCTTAAGCTCTTCAAAACTCTCTTCGCACTGGTCGGTCCACAGAAACTTCTGATTCTTCCTGGTTAACCTGGTTAGAGGAGCTGCAATTTTCGAGAAGTCCTGAACGAACCTCCTGTAGTAACCTGCCAAACCCAAGAAACTCCTGATCTCTGTTACTGAAGTGGGTCTAGGCCAGTTAGCCACAGCTTCTACCTTCTTGGGGTCTACCTCTATCCCATTCTCTGACACTACATGCCCCAAGAATGAAATGCTCCTCAGCCAAAACTCGCACTTGGAGAACTTGGCATACAAGCCATGTTCCCTCAAGGTCTGTAGAACCAACCTCAGATGATGGGTATGCTCCTCTGCATTCCTGGAATACACCAAGATATCATCTATGAAGACAATAACGAAGTGATCCAGGTACTGGCTAAACACTCTGTTCATGAGGTCCATGAATGCTGCAGGGGCGTTAGTTAACCCGAACGGCATCACAAGGAACTCAAAGTGCCCATATCTGGTCCTGAAAGCTGTCTTTGGTACATCCTCTTCCCTGATTCTCAACTGATGGTACCCGGACCTCAAATCTATTTTGGAGAAACAACCCGCTCCTGCTAGCTGGTCGAATAGATCGTCGATCCTTGACAATGGGTACTTATTCTTGGTAGTGACTTTGTTCAACTGCCTGTAGTCGATACAAAGTCTAAGGGATCCATCCTTCTTTCTCACAAATAAAATCGGAGCACCCCAGGGTGAGGTACTCGGTCGGATGAAGCCCTTGTCTACCAGCTCCTGCAACTGCTCCTTCAACTCTTTCAATTCTGCTGGCGCCATCCTGTAGGGAGGGATAGAGATCGGTCGGGTTCCAGGCATCAGTTCTATCTCGAACTCTATCTCCCTAGCAGGTGGTAAACCTGGCAGCTCGTCTGGGAACACATCTAAGAACTCTCTAACCACTGGCACCGAGGCGGGCTCTCTAACCTGACTGCTAAGCTCTCTCACGTGAGCCAAATACCCCTGACATCCCCTCCTGAGCAACCTACGAGCCTGAAGAGCTGATATCAGACCTCTAGGTGTACCCCTCCTGTCTCCTCTGAAGATGACCTCAGACCCATCCTGACCTCTGAACCTGACTACCTTGTCCCTGCAGTCCAAGGTAGCACCATGGGTAGATAACCAGTCCATCCCTAGAATGACGTCAAAATCTGTCAAATCTAGAACCACTAGGTCGGCGGACAAGCATCTTCCCTCAACAAACACAGGACTACACTGGCAGACTGACTCTGCCATAGATGGATCACACTTGGGTCCACTGACCCAGAGAGGACACTCTAACCCAGAAGTCATCAGACCCAACCTCCCCACGGCTCTTGGAGCGATAAAAGAATGAGATGCACCAGGGTCCATCAAGGCATACACATCTGAACAACCAATAATTAAGTTACCTGCCACCACGGTGTTAGATGCATCTGCCTCCTGCTGTGTCATTGTGAAGATCCATGCTGGAGCTGATGGACCTTCACCTCTGAAACCCGCTGAAGAAGAGGCTGCCCCTCTTCCTCTGCCTCTGCCACTGGTCTGAGTCATGGCGGGAGCTGCTGGCTGCGCTACACTGCCTGAAGCTGTCTGCGGGGACTGAGCCATCGGGACTGCTCTTGGACAATCTCGAGCCATATGTCCCTCCTGACCACATCTGAAACAGGCGTTTGTCCCAAACCGACATACTCCCTTGTGTGGCTTACCACACCTCGCACAAACTGTACTATCCGCACCAGAGCTTGAGCCACTTCCAAATCCCAGACTAGACTTAACTTTGTTCCAGAACTTGTTCTTCTTACCCTTGGGCTTACCCCATCTCTTACTGCCTGAAGCTGCTGCACTCAGGGTAGAGGGATCTAATCTTCCCCCACCCGGAGTTTTAGAACCGGAAGACTGTGCCACTGACTGCTTAACTGTCCCCTGAACGATGGCACTGGCCTCCATTTTCCTGGCCATATCTACTATGGCATGGAAGCTCTCCCTGTCCACTGACTGAATCAAGGAGGAATACCTGGAATGGAGTTTCATGACATACCTCCTTGACCTCTTCGAATCTGTATCCAGACTCTGCCCAGCAAAAGGCAACAGCTCCAAAAATCTGTCGGTGTACTCCTCCACACTCATTTCATCCGTCTGCCTCAACTGTTCAAACTCTATCATCTTTAGCTCCCTTGAACTATCGAAAAAAGCCCATCCTGCAAACTCGTTTGCAAACTCTTCCCAAGTCATGTTGTCCACTCTCGGGTTCACATAATTCTTGAACCACTCCCGTGCCTTCTTGCACTTAAGCGTGAACCCGGCCATCTGAATGGCTCTACTGTCATCAGCCCCAATCTCATTTGTGATTACTCTAACCCTGAGGTAGGGTTTGCTGGATTTGGATAGTAGGGTGGAGGTGGATACATTGGGTACTGAGAGTATGGTGGGTAGTATGGTGGGTATGGCATCTGTGTGGGATAAGGGGTGAAACTAGGGTAATCCGATGTACCTCCCATCGAATACCCGGGATGTTGTGAGAAATGTGGGTAGTGGGGTGGCTGAACAAATCCCGAGGCCTGAGTGCCTCCTTGGGACTCTCCCATACCTTCCTCTGACATGCTAACTCCTAAACTGCCATCCCTTCTCTACAGGTTTACAGGTTATATGTCAGGCTTGCTACGGGTCCCGGCGGCCTTAAGCCGATCTGGATCCTAGCGCCGGTAGCTGTCCAATTTTCGGGTCGTTACAAGATCCTTAGCTCTTTTCATGTTTTGAGCAAGTTTTATAAAAGTTTATGGGGTAGAAATGCATGTTTAAGTTATTATTGAGTTTATGGGTTAATGTTGAGTTTTTGAGCAATGTGGGTTGTTTATGTATGTTTGATGTGTTGTAGTTGGGGTTTAGGATAGTTTGAAACCCCTAGGAGCTTATGTATGTGTGTATGCATGTTGTGGAAGTGTTGGTTTTGAGTTGAATGGGTTGGGAGGCAAATGTGCATGTTGGAGGCTGAGTTCTGCCCTTTGGAAGAACTCAGGTTCGGCAGCTGAAGGGACTTTCGGCCGTCGAACCTGCCTGTGGAGGCAAGCCTTTGGCTGCCGAACCCTGCCCCCGAAAGTGGACTTTCGGCTCTGGAAGGGAGTTTCGGTCGCCGAAGGTGCCGCCGAACATGCATGAGTTTCGTCTCTGGAAGGAACCTTCGGCCGTCGAAAGTGCCGCCGAAGGTGCATGACTTTCGGCTTTGGAGGGACTTTCGGCCGCCGAACCTGCCGCCGAAAGTGCCCTGTTCAGCCTTCCTTTGCATGTTTTCTAGGATTGTTTTAAGGTGTTTTAGGGGGGGTTTTGGGGAGTATTTTAGAGTCTTGTTCATGTATGTTTGGTCCCTCATTTGAGTCCACCTGTGTAGGTTCGGACCCGAGGAACCGAGGATCCCAGCAGTAAGTCAGCTGCTTCAGAGTCTTGTTAGAGCTAGCCTAAGGTGAGTAGAATGACTCTTTATGTTTCAAAGTAAATAATGGAAGTTTTAGCATGATTCACACATCATGAATGCCATGAGATATATTAGGGTGCTTGCATTAGAATTCACAAATATGTTGCATTGCATATTATGTTGTTGATGTGGATGAATGTTGAATGATCCATTAGCCCTCGTATGTTATGACATGATATAATGAGGATATGATATGGAAGTCCAGGCGTGCCTGCACTATGCCCCTAGCACAATGTAAGAGAAAGTCCGGGTGTGGCCTGCACTACGATCCCGGCACGATTGGATATGTATGATATGTTATGTGTAAGAGAAAGACCAGGTGTGACCTGCACTATGCCCCTGGCATGATTGGATTATGTAGAGGGCTAAATGGTGACAAGTTCATCCTTGATGTGATTTGTTTGTGATGTGATGCATTCTATGAAAGCATGAATTTTAAATGTAATGTTTTATTATTCTGCTCACTGGACTCTAGTAGCTCACCCCATTTCCCTAATCCCCCAGGTATGCAGGTACGGGATAGGCCAGGAGGTCAAGAAGAGTAAAGTCATGTTTATGTAATAGTTAGATGTGGACATGATGAATTATAAGGATATTGAGGATTAGAATTGTGCTTGACCCTATGTGTATGGTTATCCCCTTTGATACATGATCTATAAAATGTTTTATGATGTTTATGTTTAACCAAGCTTAATGTATATTATGATACCCCATTGGAGCATTTGATGAGGACTCCAGTGTGGGGTTGATGGTTATGCTTATGAGTTGTGCATGCACAGGTTAAGTTTGGTAAATGAATGAGAAAAAGTTTAAAATTTTTATGTATATGTTTGATCATGTATGGGATTTAACAGGTATACAGGATGAATGTTAGGCTTGCTACGGGTCCCGGCGGCCTTATGCCGATATGGATCCTAGCGCCGGTAGCGGTCCGATTTTTGGGTCGTTACAGATTGGTATCAGAGCCCTAGGTTCATATGGTCGGACCTATAGTGTGTCGGGCTCATAGATGTTCTAGAAGGTCAAGTACAATAGGTAAAATCATATCCACTAGGATAGGATGTAGAGTCCTGTCTTGAATGATGATGTGAAATGCCATGATTCTATGCATATGCATTGATGATATGTTATGTATGTGTTGCGGGTTTATGTGTTTACACATGAACCATTTGATGCTAATATTTTATGTGATGTGTGCTGTTTTTCAGTAAGCGAGATGAGAGGAACTCGTCGATCTGCGCGATTGACTGGAGTACCACCTCAGGACGAGGGCACGGATGCCCATCCTCCTGCATTGCCAAGGGCAATGTCCTGTAGGTCTAGCAGGGAGAGAACATCAAGGGACCCTAGAAGGTCTTTTGATGTGAGTAGAAGGGGAACAGTGCAAGGTGGAATGTCAGAAGATGTGGGAGATAGTATGGATGTGGATCAGAGGAGGGATGGCAGTCTTGGAGTGAGTATGTCTGAAGAGGGTATGGGAGAGTCTCAAGGAGGCACTCAGGCCTCGGGATTTGTTCAGCCACCCCAGTACCCACCCTTTTCACAGAATCCCGGGTATTCGATGGGAGGTACATCGGATTACCCCAGCTTTAACCCTTACCCTTCTCATATGCCATACCCACCTTTCTACCCACCATACCCACAGTACCCTATGTACCCACCCCCATCTTTCTACCCAGGTACAACAAACCCTTACCCAGGGGATGCTGCACCTCCTCCACCACCAGCAGAACCCATGGTCCCAGAAACCCAAGTACCAAGCCTAGCTCATCTAGAGGGAGCAAGGTCAAGATGACCGATTACATGAAGCTGGATGCCCCCCAATATGAAATAGGTGATGACCCGTTTGAGTACCTTGGGAGGGTCAAGATGATTACAGATGAGATAGGAGCTGATGATAGTAGAGCCATTCAGATGGCTGGGTTCACACTAAAGTGCAAGAAGGCCCGAGAGTGGTTCAAAACTATGTGAACCCGAGGTTGGATAGCCTATCATGGGAAGAGTTTGCTAATCAGTTTGCAGGATGGGCTTTCCCTGACAGTTCAAGGGAGTTAAAGATGATTGAATTTGAGCAGTTGAGGCAGATAGAGGAGATGAGTGTAGATGAGTACACAGATAGATTCTTGGAGCTGTTGCCGTTTGCTGGGCAAAATCTTGACACGGATCAGAAGAAGTCAAGGAGGTATATCATGAAGCTCCATTCCAGGTATTCCTCCCTGATTCAATCAGCAGAGAGGGAGAGTGTAACAACCTGAAAACCGGACCTCTACCGGCGCTAGGATCCAGGTCGACTTAAGGTCGCCGGGACCCGTAGCAAGCCTAACATACATCCTGTACATCTGGTATAATCCCATACATGATCAAACATAAACATAAACTTTAAAACATAAAACTGTAAACTTTTTCTTTCTTTCAAACACCAAGCTTAACCTGTGCATGCACAACTCATAATCATAAACCCCAACACTAGAGTTCTCATCATTTACTCTCGTGGGGCAACATACATTAAGCTTGATTTTCCTGTCTCATAATAAAACATACATAAGGACCATGTACGAAGGGATTAACCACACTTCTAGGGCAAAGCACAACTCTAACTATTACATTACATTATTTTACATCATAACATATTACATTTCGTTACATATCTTTACAACACATCATGTCCACTACTAATCTATTACATAAACATGACCATGGACATAACCTGCTGATCTCCTGACTATCTCTGACCCTGCAAACCTGGGGTTAGGGGAGAGGGGTGAGCTAAAAAGCCCAGTGAGCAGAACTAAAGAGAAAAACAGTTTATAATATCATATGCTTTCATGACATGCATCACATCACAAACAATACACATCAAGGATGAATTCGTCACCATTAGCCCTCTACATCTAGATTTCATCTCATAACAAGTCCAACAATGCTCTATGCCAGGGGCGATACGGCCATACCTGGACTTCACATAACTCTATGTCAGGAGCGATACGGCCACACTTGGTCTTTCATGCTCTATGCCAGGGGCGATACGGCCACACCTGGTCTTTCATGCTCTATGCCAGGGGCGATACGGCCACGCCTGGTCTTTCATCTCATTTCATGCCATACATGTCATATCGTGTCATATTATGTCATATCACATCATACTGAGGGCTAATGGATCATCCAATATTCATCCACATCATCATACATCGTAATATGCAGTGCAACATATTCGTGATCTCTAATGCAACAACCTATTACATAACATGGCATTCATGATGCATGAACATGCTTTGAACATTCAATTTCTTTAACATTAAAAGAGTTATGTTCTACTCACCTTGACTAGCTCTGGACCGACTCTGAAGCAGCTAACACTGCTAAACACCTTGGTTCCTCGGGTCCGATCCTACATAGGTGGACTCCAGTGAGGTGTCAAACATACTCTAAACAATACATAAGCAACTCCCCAAAAACCCCCTAAAACATCCTCAAAATAATCATAGAAAACACCCATGAAAGGGCTGGACAGGGCACTTTCGGCGGCTGAAGGTCCCTTCCAGAGACGAAAGTCATGCAGGTTCGGGGACACCTTCGGCGGCCGAACCTTCTCTCCAGAGACGAAAGTCAGGCACTTTCGGCGGCTGAACATCACCTTCGGCGGCCGAAAGTCTGCTTCATCTCCAAAACACAACTTTCGGGGGCAAGGTTTGGCGGCCAATCCATGCATCTATAGGCAGGTTCGGCGGCCGAACCTGAGTTCTTCCAGAACTCAGCCCTTGTGCATACAAGCCTCCCAACCTCTCACAACAAGCCTCCAACCTCTTAAAACATGCCTAAACTTCTCAAAACCAAGCATAAACCCTTAGTCATGCATAAAGGAGCTTAACAACTAGGTTAAACTCCAAAGACAACATCAAAAGCATACATAGGTAGCTTATGACCCACATAGGCCAAAACCACCAAAACATCCCACAATCTCACTTGCTCTTTCCCAATCATGCATACACTCTCCCACATGCATAAACTAGCTCAAACACATCACATAAACATACATTGGGCATAAAACCCACATAAACCCTAACATGCATATCTACCCATACTCAACCGTCAAAACATCTTCAAACTTGCTTAAAACTTCTTTAAAACATAAAGGAAAGCATAGATCTACACTTACCTCTTGAAGATCGAGGGTTGGTGCGACTCAAAGTTTGAGATATGGAGAACCCAAGCCCTTGAAGTCTCCAATCTCTCCAAACCTTGATCCAAGCTTTAAAACTCTTCAAAAAAACCATGTAGCTTATAAATCGTGAAGGATTTGAAGAAAAAGCATGAAAACGACTAGAGGAGGACATGAACACACCTGAGCTCGAGAATGGGGAGAAAACTCGCCCATTTTCGGTCTGAGGGCCTTTTATAGGTGGCCTGGTCGACTACCTTCGGCAGCCTAACGTGCCTCCTAAACTCATGCATGTTTGGCGGCCGAACTTGAGGTTCGACGGCCGAACCTGGTTTCTGCCCTCACACTTTCGAAAGCCTAAAGCACTCCCGAAACAGCCCCATGTTCGGCGGCCGAACTTGACTTTCGGCGGCCGAATCTGGCAATTGCCTCCTTAGCCTACTCTTTTCAAAACTCAAATTCTTTTCCATTTAAAACCATAAAATCATGTGAAAACATTTTAGAAAACACATTTTAACCCCCTAGAAGACTCTGGCATTCCCAGAATTCCAGATTCCAATGGAGATTCCGCCGGAAAGTCAGGATTCCGATGTCGGGATCTAGCCGGGTATTACATTCTTCCCCCCTTTAAGAACATTCGTCCCCGAATGTTCAAACAAACATGCATTCTTAGAACATAGCATCAGGTATACATAACCAAGCAGGCAAACAAGCAAGCAAAGCCTAAAATCTCTCTCCAAAGAGAGACGCAGATACTAGCTGGAGTACGAACTCCCGGGTCTCCTAGGCATACTCTTTCCATTAAATGGTGATTCCAAGGCTTTCACCATCAGGATTCTGTATTCCTCAACTTCCTGACTTGTGTGTCTATGATCCGCACTAGCTGCTCAACATAGGTGGGATTCCCTACGATCTCCACCTCTGGTTCCTAAGAACCTTACTAGGATCCGACTCGAATTCTCATAACCTGGGAACATGGAACCCGAATGGATTTCCTCCACTGAAGTAGGTAAATCTAACTCGTAGGGTACATTCCCGATCCTTTGCAGGATCTCAAAGGGTCCGATGTATCTAAGAGCTAATTTACCTTCCCTCCCATAACGAATCACCCTCTTTTTAGGAGACACCTCCAGCAACCTCAACTTTCTCGAGAACCTCAACGTGCTTCCACTGCGCCACTCTGATTTTCCTCCCTTGACTCAAGATGTATTGCAAGCTCTTTTGATCTGTAAGGATCTATCCTCATACCTTATACAGGTACCGCCTCCACATCTTGAGTGCAAAGATTACCATTGCCAGCTCTAGATCATGTGTAGGATGATTCAACTCATGCTTCTTCAGCTACCTAGAAGCATAAGCAATCATCCTATCACTTTAGGATAACACACAATCTAGTCCCACACGGGACGCATCACAGGACACTGTGACATCTTCATCACTTTACGATAACACACAATCTAGTCCCACACGGGACGCATCATAGGACACTGTGACATCTTCATTATTGGCGGACAGAGCCACCACTGGTGCTGACATCAATATTTCCTTTGGCTCTTCAAAGCCCTCTTCACACTGAGTAGACCACACAACCCTCTGATTCTTCTTGATCCATCTGGCCATAGGAGCGGCAACTCTAAAGAAGTTCTATATGAACCTCCAGTAGGTAACCCGCCCAACCCGAAAAGCTCTTGATCTATGTCACTACAATGGGCCTGGGCTAGTCAGCTACAACTTCAACTTTCTCGGGTCTACCACACTTTTCCTTTTTCCGACATACCATGACCCAAGGAAGATATGCTCCTTGACCGGAACTCACATTGGGAGAACTGGGCATCTAAGCCATGTTCTCTCAGGGTCTGTGATCCTGATTCAGATAATGGGCATTCTCTTCTGCATTTCTGAGACTCACCGAGGTACCGTCAATGAAGACAATAACGGAGTGATCCAGAAATCGACTAAAACTCTGCTTATGAGGTCCGTGAATGTTGTAGGGGCGTTCATTAACCCGAACGACATTCCTAGAAGCTCATAGTGCCCATATCTGGTTCTAAACACCGTTCTCTGTACATCTTCTTTCTTGATCTTAACTGATGGTACCTGGACTTCAGATCTACCTTGGAAAGGCAACCAGCTCCTGGAACCTGTCTGTAAACTCATCTACACTCATCTCTTCCGTCTGCCTTAGCTGCTCAAACTCAATCATCTTCAGTTCTCTGGAGCTACCTGGAAAAGCCCATCCAGCAAACTCATTTGCAAACTGTTCCCAGGATAAGCTTTCCAACCTTGGGTCCACATAGTTTTTGAACCATTCCCTTGCCTTCTTGCATTTCAATGTGAACCCTGCCATCTGAATGGCTCTACTGTCACTTGCTCCCAACTCATCAGTTATCATCTTCACCGTTCTGAGGTATTCAAAAGGGTCATCACCTGTTTCAAACTTGGGGGCATCCAACTTCAGATAGTCCGTCATCTTTACCTTACCCCCAACTGATGAGCTAGGTTTGGGTGTTTGGGCATCAGGGACAAATGGCTCTGCTGGTGGAGAAGGAGGTGCAGCATTCCCTGGGTTAGGGTTTGCTGGACCTGGATAAAAGGGTGAGGGTGGAAACATGGGGTACTGTGGGTACAGTGGGTAAAAGGGAGGGTAGGGCATAAAGGTGGGGTATGGGTTATAGCTAGAGAAATCCGACGTGCTTCCCATCGGATACCCTGGCCCCTGAGGATAGGGTGTATACTGTGGTGGAACAAAGCCCGAGGCCTGAGTGCCTCCTTGGGACTCTCCCATATCCTCTTCTGACTTACTCATGCCCAGACTACTATCTCTTCTTTGGTTATCCTCCTCTGTTCCCATCACATCCGCTGACATACCACCATGAACTGATCTCCTCCGACTTGCATCAAAAGACCTTCTAGGGTCCCTTGATGTACCTTCTCTGCTTGTTCTACAAGATCTTGCCCTCTGCAGAGCAGGGGGATGGGCATCCATGCCCTCATTCTCTAGTGGAGCTCCATTCAATCTTACGGATCGACGAGTTCCTCTCATCTTGACTTCTGAAAGCATAACATACCACATAAACATTAGCATCATACGGTTCATGTGGAAACACATGAACCTTCCTCACATACATCACATACATAGCATAACCTTAATGCACATGCATATCATCATTGCATTTCACATCATCATACAAGACAGGACTCCACATCCTATCCTAGTGGACATGATCTCTCCTATTGTGCTTGCCCTTCTATAACCTCTATGAGCCCGACACACTATAGGTCCGACCATGTGAACCTAGGGCTCTGATACCATTCTGTAACGACCCGAAAAACGGACCGCTACCGGCGCCAGGATCCAAGTCGACTTAAGGTCGCCGGGACCCGTAGCAAGCCTAACATACATCCTGTACATCTGGTATAATCCCATACATGATCAAACATAAACATAAACTTTAAAACATAAAACTGTAAACTTTTTCTTTCTTTCAAACACCAAGCTTAACCTGTGCATGTACAACTCATAATCATAAACCCCAACACTAGAGTTCTCATCATTTACTCTCGTGGGGCAACATACATTAAGCTTGATTTTCCTGTCTCATAATAAAACATACATAAGGACCATGTACGAAGGGATTAACCACACTTCTAGGGCAAAGCACAACTCTAACTATTACATTACATTATTTTACATCATAACATATTACATTTCATTACATATCTTTACAACACATCATGTCCACTACTAATCTATTACATAAACATGACCATGGACATAACCTACTGATCTCCTGACTATCTCTGACCCTGCAAACCTGAGGTTAGGGGAGAGGGGTGAGCTAAAAAGCCTAGTGAGCAGAACTAAAGAGAAAAACAGTTTATAATATCATATGCTTTCATGACATGCATCACATCACAAACAATACACATCAAGGATGAATTCGTCACCATTAGCCCTCTACATCTAGATTTCATCTCATAACAAGTCCAATAATGCTCTATGCCAGGGGCGATACGGCCACACCTGAACTTCATATAACTCTATGCCAGGGGCGATACGGCCACGCCTGGTCTTTCATCTCATTTCATGCCATACATGTCATATCGTGTCATATTATGTCATATCACATCATACTGAGGGCTAATGGATCATCCAATATTCATCCACATCGTCATACATCGTAATATGCAGTGCAACATATTCGTGATCTCTAATGCAACAACCTATTACATAACATGGCATTCATGATGCATGAACATGCTTTGAACATTCAATTTCTTTAACATTAAAAGAGTTATGTTCTACTCACCTTGACTAGCTCTGGACCGACTCTGAAGCAGCTAACACTGCTAAACACCTTGGTTCCTCGGGTCCGATCCTACATAGGTGGACTCCAGTGAGGTGTCAAACATACTCTAAACAATACATAAGCAACTCCCCCAAAAACCCCCTAAAACATCCTCAAAATAATCATAGAAAACACCCATGAAAGGGCTGGACAGGGCACTTTCGGCGGCCGAAGGTCCCTTCCAGAGACGAAAGTCATGCAGGTTCGGGGGCACCTTCGGCGGCCGAACCTTCTCTCCAGAGACGAAAGTCAGGCACTTTCGGCGGCCAAACATCACCTTCGGCGGCCGAAAGTCTGCTTCAGCTCCGAAACACAACTTTCAAGGGCAAGGTTTGGCGGCCAATCCATGCATCTATAGGCAGGTTCGGCGGCCGAACCTGAGTTCTTCCAGAACTCAGCCCTTGTGCATACAAGCCTCCCAACCTCTCACAACAAGCCTCCAACCTCTTAAAACATGCCTAAACTTCTCAAAACCAAGCATAAACCCTTAGTCATGCATAAAGGAGCTTAACAACTAGATTAAACTCCAAAGACAACATCAAAAGCATACATAGGTAGCTTATGACCCACATAGGCCAAAACCACCAAAACATCCCACAATCTCACTTGCTCTTTCCCAATCATGCATACACTCTCCCACATGCATAAACTAGCTCAAACACATCACATAAACATACATTGGGCATAAAACCCACATAAACCCTAACATGCATATCTACCCATACTCAACCGTCAAAACATCTTCAAACTTGCTTAAAACTTCTTTAAAACATAAAGGAAAGCATAGATCTACACTTACCTCTTGAAGATCGAGGGTTGGTGTGAACCAAAGTTTGAGATATGGAGAACCCAAGCCCTTGAAGTCTCCAAGCTCTCCAAACCTTGATCCAAGCTTTAAAACTCTTCAAAACAACCATGTAGCTTATAAATCGTGAAGGATTTGAAGAAAAAGCATGAAAACGACTAGAGGAGGACATGAACACACCTGAGCTCGAGAATGGGGAGAAAAATCGCCCATTTTCGGTCTGAGGGCCTTTTATAGGTGGCCTGGTCGACTACCTTCGGCAGCCTAACGTGCCTCCTAAACTCATGCATGTTCGGCTGCCGAACTTGAGGTTCGGTGGCCGAACCTGGTTTCTGCCCTCACACTTTCGGAAGCCTAAAGCACTCTCGAAACAGCCCCATGTTCGGCGGCCGAACTTGACTTTCGGCGGCCGAACCTGGCAATTACCTCCTTAGCCTACTCTTTTCAAAACTCAAATTCTTTTCCATTCAAAACCATAAAATCATGTGAAAACATTTTAGAAAACACATTTTAACCCCCTAGAAGACTCTGGCATTCCCAGAATTCCAGATTCCAATGGAGATTCTGCCAGAAAGTCGGAATTCCGATGTCGGGATCTAGCCGGGTATTACAGAGAGTTTCCATGCCATTGTGGATATGGCCCGGAGGATGGAGGCTAGTGCAATAATCGAAAGAAAAGTTAAGCATTCAGTGGCACAGCCTTCTGGTTCCAAGACCCCAGGTAGGGGAAGGTTGGACCCTTCTTCCTTGAGTTCAGCAGCTTCAGGCAGTAAGAAGTGCGACAGAGGCCCCAGGAAGTCTAAGAAGAACAAGTTCTGGAGCAAGAACAAGTCAGGTCTGGGATTAGGAAGTGGCTCGAGCTCAGGTGCAGATAATGCAGTATGTATGAAGTGTGGGAAGCCACATAAGGGAGTATGTTGGTTTGGGACGACAGCCTGCTTCAGATGTGGGCAGGAGGGACACATGGCACGGGAGTGTCCTAGAGTAGCTTTTGTGGCACAGTCTCAACAGACAGCTTCTGGTAGTGTGGCTCAGCCAGTAGCTCCAGCCGCGACTCAGGCCAGTGGCAGAGGCAGAGGGAGAGGGGCAGCCTCTTCTTCAGTGGGTTTCAGGGGTGAAGGTCCATCAGCTCCAGCACGGATCTTCACGATGACTCAGCAGGAAGCAAATGCATCAAACACCGTGGTGTCAGGTAATCTCATCATTGATTGTTCAGATGTTTATGCCTTAATGGACCGTGGTGCATCTCATTATTTCATTACTCCGAGGGCCGTCGAGAGGTTGGGTTTGATGGTCTCTGGGTTAGAGTGTCCCCTATGGGTCAGTGGACCCAAGTGTGACCCGTCAGTGGCAGAGTCAGTTTGCCAGTGCAGTCCAGTTTTTGTTGAGGGAAGATGCCTTTCAGCCGACCTTGTGGTTCTAGATTTGACAGATTTTGACGTCATTCTAGGGATGGATTGGCTATCTACCCATGGTGCTACCTTGGACTGCAGAGACAAGGTAGTCAGGTTCAGATGTCAGGATGGGTCAGAGGTTGTCTTCAGAGGAGACAGGAGGGGTACACCTAGAGGTTTGATATCAGCCCTACAGGCTCGTAGGCTGCTCATGAGGGGTTGTCAGAGTTTTCTAGCTCATGTGAGAGAGCTGGATAGTCATGTCAGAGAGCCCGCCTCAGTGCCCGTGGTCAGTGAGTTTTTAGATGTCTTTCCAGACGAGCTGCCAGGTTTACCACCTGCTAGGGAGATAGAGTTTGAAATTGAATTGATGCCTGGAACCAGACCGATCTCTATCCCTCCCTACAGGATGGCACCAGCAGAATTGAAGGAGCTTAAGGAGCAGTTACAAGAGCTGGTAGATAAGGGCTTCATCCGACCGAGTACCTCACCTTGGGGTGCTCCAGTGCTGTTTGTGAAAAAGAAAGATGGATCCCTTAGACTTTGTATCGACTACAGGCAGTTGAACAAAGTCACTACCAAAAATAAGTACCCGTTGCCAAGGATTGACGATCTATTCGACCAGCTAGCCGGAGCGGGTTGTTTCTCCAAGATAGATCTGAGATCCGGGTACCATCAGCTGAGAATAAGAGAAGAAGATGTCCCGAAGACGGCGTTCAGAACCAGATATGGGCACTATGAGTTCCTTGTAATGCCGTTCGGGTTTACCAATGCCCCTGTAGCATTCATGGATCTCATGAACAGAGTTTTCAGTCAGTATCTGGATCACTTTGTTATTGTCTTCATAGATGATATCTTAGTGTATTCTAGGAATGTAGAGGAGCATGCCCATCATCTGAGGTTAGTTCTGCAGACCTTGAGGGAACAAGGCTTGTATGTCAAGTTCTCCAAGTGTGAGTTCTGATTGAGGAGCATCTCTTTCTTGGGGCATGTTGTGTCAGAAAATGGAATCGAGGTGGACCCCAAGAAAGTGGAAGCTGTACCTAACTGGCCTAGACCCACTACAGTGATAGAGATCAAGAGTTTTTTGGGTTTGGCAGGTTACTACAGGAGGTTCGTTCAGGACTTCTCTAAGATTACAGCCAGACTAACTAAGAAGAACCAAAGGTTTGTGTGGACCGACCAGTGTGAAGAGAGCTTTGAAGAGCTAAAGAAGAGGTTGACGTCGGCACCGGTGTTAGCTCTGCCAACTAGTGATGAAGACTTCACAGTGTATTGTGATGCGTCCCGTGTGGGACTGGGTTGTGTGCTGATGCAGAATGAAAAGGTGATCGCTTATGCTTCTAGGCAGCTGAAGAAGCACGAGTTGAATTACCCTACACATGACCTAGAAATGGCAGTGGTGATCTTTGCACTCAAGATGTGGAGGTATTACCTTTATGGGGTAAAATGTGAGATCTTCACAGATCATAAAAGCTTGCAGTACATCTTGAGTCAGAGGGAGTTGAATCTGAGGCAGAGAAGATGGGTAGAACTGCTTAGTGACTATGATTGCAAGATTCAGTACCATCCGGGTAAGGCGAATGTTGTGGCAGACGCCTTAAGCCGGAAATCACTTGGCAGTTTGTCCCATATCTCAGCAGAGAGGAGACCAGTGGTGAGGCAGTTCTTTGAGCTCATTAATGAAGGTTTGCAATTGGAGTTGTCTAGTACAGGTGCTTTGATAGCCCAGATGAGAGTGGCACTCGTGTTTCTGGAGCAGGTGACTCAGAAACAGCACAAGGACCCAGAGTTAGTGAAGATTGCCAGGACTGTTCAGTCAGGCAAGAATAAAGAGTTCAGATTTGACAACAAGGAGATCCTCCGCTATGGGAATAGATTGTGTGTACCAGATGACGTGGGTCTGAAGGGAGACATTATGAGGGAAGCTCATAATGCCAGATACAGTGTTCACCCTGGAGCCACCAAGATGTATCAAGATTTGAAAAGAGTGTATTGGTGGCCAGCTATGAAGAGAGAAGTGGCACAGTTCGTGTCAGCCTGCGAAGTATGTCAGAGGGTGAAGCTGGAACATCAGAAGCCGGCTGGAATGCTTAACCCGCTACCTATTCCAGAGTGGAAATGGGAGAATATAGCTATGGACTTCGTAGTGGGGTTACCGGTAACATCCAACAGGTTGGACTCCATATGGATGATTGTGGACAGACTGACCAAATCTGCTCACTTCATCCCTGTCAGGAGTGGCTATTCTATGGACAAGTTGGCACAGGTGTATGTTGATGAGGTTGTCAGGTTGCATGGGGTTCCTGTTTCAATAGTGTCTGACAGAGGGCCCCAGTTCACCTCCAGGTTTTGGCAGAGTCTACAGAATGTTATGGGTACCAGCACTGCTTTCCATCCACAAACTGACGGACAGTCAGAGAGGACCATCCAGACAATAGAAGATATGCTCAGAATGTGTGTGCTGGATTTTGGCGATTCTTGGAGGCAGCATCTACCTTTGGTGGAGTTTGCCTACAATAACAGCCATCATGCTAGCATAGGGATGGCTCCATATGAAGCTTTATATGGAAGGAAGGGCAAGTCGCCTGTCTGTTGGGAAGAAGTTGGAGAAAGGGCCTTGGCAGGGCCTGAGCTAATAGAGATCACCAGCAGAGTGGTGCCCATAATCAGAGAAAGGATCAAGACTGCTGTGAACAGGCAAAAGAGTTATGCAGATATCCGCAGAAGGCAAGTAGAGTTTCAGGGGGGGGCAATTTGGTATTGCTTAAGGTGTCTCCAATGAAAGGGGTGATTCGGTTCGGGAAGAAAGGTAAGCTAGCTCCACGGTACATTGGACCCTTTGAAATCTTGCAAAAGATCGAGAATGTATCGTATAAGCTGGATTTACCTGCTTCAATGGAGAGAATCCATCCGGTTTTCCATGTTTCCATGTTAAGAAAGTTCGTGTTAGATCCGGGCAAGGTTCTTAGTGAGTCTGATGTGGAGATCCAAGAAGATCTCACCTATGTTGAACAGCCAGTACGGATCCTAGACACCCAGATCAGAAAGTTGAGAAACAAGGAAATCCCGATGGTGAAAGTCCTTTGGAATCACCACAACATTGAGGAGTGTACCTGGGAGACACGGGAGTCCATGCTCCAGCAATATCCTCATCTCTTCTAAAGTAAGTTTTATGTATTTTGTATGTATGTTTATGTTTTATGCGATGCCATGTTTGTTTGGTGAACATTCGAGGACGAATGAAAAGGGGGGGAGAATGTAATATCCGGCTAGACTCTGGTATTGAAATTCCTACCGTCCGGTGGAATTTCGGATGTCGAAAACCTCTAGAAGGGTAAAATCATGTTTTCATAAAATGTTTTAATGTATTTTATGATTTTAAGTAAGAAAGGAACTGAGTTTTGAATGAAAAAGACCATGAAGGCATTTCCAGGTTCGGCCGCCGAACATTGGATAGTTTAGGGGGAGCAAGTTAGGCTTCTGAAAGTGGCTCAGGTTCGGCCGTCGAACATCATGTTCGGCCGCTGAACTTGCATGAGTTTTGGAGACACTTTAGGCTTCCAAAGGTGGTCTGGCCAGCCCCTATAAAAAGGGCTCCATGGCTGAAACGGGTGAGTTTCCTCCCCATTTTCGGCCAACGGTGAGTCCATGCTCTCCCATGGTCCTTTTTGATGATTTTCCTTCAATCTTTCAAGCTTTAACAAGTTTTATCTTGGTTTGAAGATATTTGAGCAAAAGAGCAAGTTTTGGAACTTGGAGACCCCAGGAGCTCGATCTCCCCCATCTCCGAGTTGGATCGTCTTTCCTCTCGATCTTCAAAAGGTAAGAGTAGATCCTTAGCTCTTTTCATGTTTTGAGCAAGTTTTATGAAAGTTTATGGGGTAGAAATGCATGTTTAAGTTATTATTGAGTTTATGGGTTAATGTTGAGTTTTTGAGCAATGTGGATTGTTTATGTATGTTTGATGTGTTGTAGTTGGGGTTTAGGATAGTTTGAAGCCCCTAGGAGCTTATGTATGTGTGTATGCATGTTGTGGAAGTGTTGGTTTTGAGTTGAATGGGTTGGGAGGCAAATGTGCATGTTGGAGGCTGAGTTCTGCCCTTTGGAAGAACTCAGGTTCGGCAGCCAAAGGGACTTTCGGCTGCCGAACCTGCCTGTGAAGGCAAGCCTTTGGCTGCCAAACCCTGCCCCCGAAAGTGGACTTTCGACTCTGGAAGGGAGTTTCGACCGCCGAAGGTAGTTTCGACCGCCGAAGGTGCCGCCGAACATGCATGAGTTTCATCTCTGGAAGGAACCTTTGGCCGCTGAAAGTGCCGCCGAAGGTGCATGACTTTCGGCTCTAGAGCGACTTTCGGCCGCCGAACCTGCCGCCGAAAGTGCCCTGTTCAGCCTTCCTTTGCATGTTTTCTAGGATTGTTTTAAGGTGTTTTAGGGGGGTTTTTGAGGAGTATTTTAGAGTCTTGTTCATGTATGTTTGGTCCCTCATTTGAGTCCACCTGTGTAGGTTCGGACCCGAGGAACCGAGGACCCCAGCAGTAAGTCAGCTGCTTCAGAGTCTTGTCAGAGCCTAAGGTGAGTAGAATGACTCTTTATGTTTGAAAGTAAATAATGAAAGTTTTAGCATGATTCACGCATCATGAATGCCATGAGATATATTAGGGTGCTTGCATTAGAATTCACGAATATGTTGCATTGCATATTATGTTGTTGATGTGGATGAATGTTGAATGAATGTTGAATGATCCATTAGCCCTCGTATGTTATGACATGATATAATGAGGATATGATATGGAAGTCCAGGCGTGCCTGCACTACGCCCCTGGCACAATGTAAGAGAAAGTCCGAGTGTGGCCTGCACTACGCCCCAGCATGATTGGATATGTATGATATGTTATGTGTAAGAGAAAGACCAGGTGTGGCCTGCACTACACTCCTAGCATGATTGGATTATATAGAGGGCTAAATGGTGACAAGTTTATCCTTGATGTGATTTGTTTGTGATGTGATGCATTCCATGAAAGCATGCATTCCATGAAAGCATGAATTTTAAATGTAATGTTTTATTATTCTGCTCACTAGGCTCTAGTAGCTCACCCCATTTCCCTAATCCCCTAGGTATGCAGGTACGGGATAGGTCAGGAGGTCAAGAAGAGTAAAGTCATATTTATGTAATAGTTAGATGTGGACATGATGAATTGTAAGGATATTGAGGATTAGAATTGTGCTTGACCCTATGTGTATGGTTACCCCCTTTGATACATGATCTATAAAATGTTTTATGATGTTTATGTTTAACCAAGCTTAATGTATGTTATGATACCCCATTGGAGCATTTGATGAGGACTCCAGTATGGGGTTGATAGTTATGCTTATGAGTTGTGCATGCACAGGTTAAATTTGGTAAATGAATGAGAAAAAGTTCAAAATTTTTATGTATATGTTTGATCATGTATGGGATTTAACAGGTATACATGATGTATGTTAGGCTTGCTACGGGTCCCGGTGGCCTTATGCCTATCTGGATCCTAGCGCCGGTAGCGGTCCGATTTTCGGGTCGTTACAGCCGGTAACCCCACCACGAAGTCCATGGCTATATTCTCCCATTTCCACTCTGGAATCGGTAGTGGGTTAAGCATTCCAGCCAGCTTCTGATATTCCAACTTCACCCTCTGACATATTTCGCAGGCGGACACGAACTGTGCCACTTCTCTTTTCATAGCTGGCCACCAATAAACTCTTTTCAAATCTTGATACATCTTGGTGGCTCCAGGGTGAACACTATACCTGGCACTATGAGCTTCCCTCATAATGTCTCCCTTTAGACTCACGTCATCTGGTACACATAATCTACTCCCATAGCGGAGGATCCCCTTGTTGTCAAATCTGAATTCTTCATTCTTGCCTGCTTGGACTGCTCTTGCTATCCTCACCAATTCGGGGTCCTCATGCTATTTCTGAGCCACCTGTTCCAGAAACACGGGTGTTACTCTCATATGAGCAATCAAAGCACATGTACCAGACAACTCCAACTGCAGCCCTTCATTAATGAGCTTATAGAATTCCCTCACCACCGGTCTCCTCTCTGCTGTAATATGGGACAAACTGCCAAGTGATTTCCGGCTTAAGGCATTTGCCACAATATTTGCCTTACCCGGATGGTACTGAATTTTGCAATCATAGTCACTGAGCAGTTCCATCCATCTTCTCTGCCTTAAGTTCAACTCTCTCTGACTCAAGATGTACTACAAGCTTTTATGATCCGTGAAGATCTCACATTTAACCCCATAAAGGTAATGCCTCCACATCTTGAGTGCAAAGATCACAGCTGCCATCTCTAGGTCATGTGTAGGGTAATTCAACTCATGCTTCTTCAGCTGCCTAGAAGCATAAGCAATTACCCTCTCATTTTGCATTAACACACAACCCAGTCCCACACAGGACGCATCACAAAACACTGTGAAGTCTTCATTACTGGTAGGCAGAGCTAACACCGGTGCTGACGTCAATCTTTTCTTCAGCTCTTCAAAGCTTTTCTCGCACTGATCAGACCACACAAACCTCTGGTTCTTCTTGGTCAATCTGGTCATAGGAGCGGCAATTTTGGAGAAGTCCTGAATGAACCTCCTGTAGTAACCTGCCAAACCCAAAAAGCTCTTAATCTCTGTAACTGTAGTGGGTCTAGGCTAGTTAGCTACAGCTTCCACCTTCTTGGGGTCCACTTCAATTCCGTTTTCTGACACAACATGCCCCAAGAATGAGATACTCCTCAACCAGAATTCACACTTAGAGAACTTGGCATACAAGTCGTGCTCCCTCAGGGTCTGCAGAACTAACCTCAGATGATGGGCATGCTCCTCTGCATTTCTGGAATACACTAAGATATCATCAATGAAGACAATAACAAAGTGATCCAGATACTGGCTAAAAACTCTGTTCATGAGGTCTATGAATGCTGCAGGGGCATTGGTCAGCCCAAACGGTATTACTAGGAACTCATAATGTCCATATCTGATCCTGAATGCCGTCTTCGGCACATCCTCCTCTCTGATTCTCAGCTGGTGGTATCCGAATCTCAGATCTATCTTGGAGAAACAACCTGCTCCTGCTAACTGGTCAAATAGATCGTCGATCCTAGGTAACGGATACTTATTCTTAGTAGTGACTTTGTTCAACTGCCTGTAGTCGATACAAAGTCTTAAGGATCCATCCTTCTTCCTTACAAATAGCACTGGAGCACCCCAAGGTGAGGTACTCGGTCGGATGAAACACTTGTCTACCAACTCTTGCAACTGCTCCTTCAGCTCCCTCAACTCTCCTGGTGCCATCCTGTAGGGAGGGATATAGATTGGTCTGGTTCCAAGCATCGATTCTATTTCAAACTCTATCTCCCTGACAGGTGGTAGTCCTGGAAGCTCGTCTGGAAATACATCTGGAAACTCTCTGACCTGGCATGTCGAAAATCGCGTTGTGGCCGTGGTTAGTGTGACCAACACCAAAGTGGTCTAGAGAAAACAACCTTATGACATGGCCTAGTGAAAACTGTCTTGTGTCTGTAATTAGTGGTACCAACGCCCGAATGGTCTGGCGAAAATTGCCTTATGACTTAACCTGGCAAAAACTACCTAATGACCATGATTAGTGGGACCAACACCCGAGTGGTCTGGCGAAAATCATCTTGTGACCTGGCCTGGCGAAAATTGCCTTGTGGCCATGATTAATGGGACCAACGCCCTAGTGGTCTAGTGAAAACCAACTTGTGACCTAGCCTGATGAAAACCGCCTTGTGGTCGTGATTAGTGGGACCAACACCCGAGTGGTCTGGCGAAAACCGCCTTGTGACCTGGCCTGGCGAAAACTGTCTTATGGCCGTGATTAGTGGGACCAACGCCTGAGTGGTCTGATGAAAACTGCCTTGTGACTTGACCTGGCGAAAACTGCCCTATGGCCGACATGAGTACTGCAAACACCAACTTTTCAAGAGAAGGGTAATTCAACTCTGCCCTTTATAGAACTTGACTGGCATAATATACCGGGTTTTGTTCCCCATTGTTCTCATAAACGAGTACCGAGCAAACTGTTTCCTGCGTCCCAGAAAAATATAGAAATAAAACTTTGCCTTCGACAGGCAGGCTTAGCAACGAGAGAGAGGATAAAAAGGTTTGTAATCTTTCAAAGGTCTCTACACACTCTTTTCCCCACTCAAACTTACCTTTGCCTTTCAAGACTTTGAAGAACGGGTGACACCTTTTGCCTGAACATGATATGAATCGGCCAAGGGTAATGACTCGCCATTTAGCCTTTGTATTTCGTTGATGGTTTTGGGTACTTCTGTGTTTTGGATAGCGCTGATCTTCTCAGGATTCACCTCTATACCCCTTTTTGAGATGATATATCCTAGAAACTTCCTAGCCTTTACTTTGAAGGTACACTTTTTTGGGTTCAGCTTCATGCCCGCCTTGTCCAGGACATCAAAGACTCTCCAAATATTCTCTGGGTATTCTTCAATGATTGACTTTTTACTATCATGTCATCGAAGTATACTTCAACGATTAACCACACCATGTCCTTAAAGATTCATGACACCAACCTTTGGTACCTGGCTCCTACGTTTTTTAGCCTTAAAGGCATTATCTTGTAGCATAAAACTCCTTCATCTATTATGAATGCGGTCTTTTTTGCGTCCTCGGTATCCATCATGATTGATGATATCCCAAGATGGTATAGAGGAAAGAGACCACCGCATGGCCTGAGGTCGAGTCTACTAATCTATCGATGGATGACAATGGGTAATGATCTTTCGGATAGGCTTTATTCAGGTCGGTGAAGTCTACACACATTCTTTATTTTCTATTAGCTTTCTTTACTAGGACCACATTGGCCAGCCATGTGGAGTATTGTACTTCCTTTATCAATCATGAGCTCAAAAGTTTATCAATCTCCTCATTGATCACTTGCTGCCTCTCTAGTGTGAACTTTATTTTCTTTTTTTTAGATTAGTTTGATATTCTTATCAATAGATAACTTGTGAGTGATAAGAGCCGAGTCTACACTTATTACATCTTTTGGGGACCAAGAAAAAGTTGATACTTAGCTCTTCAATAACTCTACCAGACTAGTCCTTGTTTTTCCAGTTAGTGCAGTGTCGAATCATACCTTCCGCATTTTTTCTATATGAACCTCCTCTACTGGGTCTGCTGGTTCTAGTTTTATGTGAGACTCCAACTTTTCTAACAAGTCAATAGGCATGGTTGCTTTCCTGAGACTTTATGTTGGGTGTCTGTAACCTTCTATGGCTAACCTTGGATGGCCTTGGACTACTGCTATGTCTCCTGGAGTCAGAAGTGTAAGACACATAACACCCATGTTAATAATGATATCGTGGCATTTTAAGATTGGACAGTCGAGTATTGCATTGTATGCAAATGGGATATCTATCACCGGAAACTCTATACACAACTATTGCCTATACCTTTCATCACTCAACAACAAGGGAAGGTTGATGGTGCCCAGTACTGCCACGGTCTTATCTCACAATCCTACTAAAGGATAGGAAACTTTTGCAAGACTGTTTTTATCTAATCCTTACTTGTTAAAAACATTTAAGATAAGAAGATTAACAGAATTATCTGTATCCATAAGTATCTGCCTTACCTCGTACCGACTCAGGAGGATCTTGACAACCAATAGATCATTTTAAAATAACCCTACCGCTTTATCAGCAGGACCAAACTTTACTTCTTGCTTGGTCCATGGTTCTTGACGGACAGACAGGACATCCTCTGCCACACGCTTATTTTTCCCTTTCTTCTTATCAGGTCCTCCCGTAATGAGATGTATGATTCCTATCATTTTGAGAGATAAGAGAAGAGAGAGATCCATTCTTTCAAAAGAAAAATGAATAAGAGACCAACTTTAATCCCAATGAACAGATAGAGTTCAATGGTTTCCCAACAACATAACAAAATGGTGTTGCTGAGATTAGATTGATGACGTGACCGAAATGAAATTGTGTTGTAATTGGCTAGAACCTAAAAGAGAGAAAACATGAGGCGGTGTGGGCAGCCACTCTGATGCTCAAGTTGGTATTTTGAAGAATAGAGAAAATTCAGTGAATTGCTAAGAGTTTTTGAGTTAGAGCATAGCATATATTTATTTCGGTGATTCTTTTCCTTTTATACTGCAAAAAGTAGATATAAATATGATATTTTTCTGATAATCCGGCGGTAATTTAGACATCTTCTTGATATGAGATACCATCGACCAATAAGTGAGAATCACGCAATCACTGTATATGATAATGGTAATTTCGTATCAAGACTCGTGTTATTGAAGGATGGGCGAATCTTTTGGTAATGATCCGGATGTTAAAGTGTCTGAATATTCTCTTACTCATATTGGTTTGTATTTCCTACGTGTCTGATTCTCGTTATATAGCCCTACCAAGTAGCAACAGCTCATAACTTATTTTGTGTAGCATCAATTTTTTTTAAATAATTTTTTTTATAAAAAAAAATATTTTTTTGTTAAAGTTCCTTAAACTATAGAAAATTAAAAAATATATATATTTTTTAAAAAAATAATTTGCATGAAATAAATATTGGAGGCTAAATTTCAACATAACTATTAAATCTTGTTTAATAAATAAACACCAATTATGTTTTTATAAAACAACTTTATTATTTTTATGTTTTCACAAAACAATTTTATTGTTTTGGTCAAATTTCAAAATACACAAATTATGTGTATCTTTAATTCAACTAATTTTTGTAGAGCACGCTTGCACATTATTCTCATTCGTTGTCTATATTAATTAATTATTTTTATTTATTTTATTAATTTTTATACATAACACAATATTATTATTATATTACTTTTTGAATAGTTAACTAAATTTGATTTTTTATTATCATAATATCAACTTATTATGACTATAATTATATTTAATTAAAGTTAATGAAATACAATTAAGAAATATACTATTTTAGTCAATTTTATTTTCAAAGATGAAATATTATGAATATGATGATAGAAGACGAATTTTTTATTTTATTCACTAACATTTTTTATTTAGGAAATTATTATTTTAATAATAAATTATATTTATTTTCAACTATAAAAAAAATAAAATATAATGATGAAATTTATCAATTGAATTATGAAAAACAGTAGTCATCAAACTGAATTA
Organism: Manihot esculenta; assembly: GCF_001659605.2. NCBI lineage: Eukaryota > Viridiplantae > Streptophyta > Magnoliopsida > Malpighiales > Euphorbiaceae > Manihot > Manihot esculenta. The sequence goes on along the minus strand of NC_035177.2, from coordinate 33,159,998 downwards.
TCAACTATTTATTGATAATCTAAAATATCAATAATTAAATTACGATCAGTTATTAATAAAATATCGTAGTTATAGTTTTATTTTTTGTGGTATATAATTACTAAATTTCAGCATATATAATATTTTTATTGTTCATTATTTTATTTAAAATTTTATTTTAATATAATAAAAATCATCGATTACAAATCTTTACTCTCATTAAAAAATTTTAGGACTCTTTTATTTGTTATTTTATTGTTCTAAGTAAAAAATATTGTATTAAAATTAGTTGAAAAAAGCCAAAATGCTTTAACTAATTAAATATATCTTAATTGTTCAATTTTAATTATTGTTTTATTATATTATTATTAGTATTCATAAAGGAAAATATATTTTTTTTTTGCTAACATTTATTACATTACGATTATATGTCAAATTAATGTTTGTTGTTGCAAATTATTAGTGATGGTTTGTTGTTGCTAATTATTAGTGATGGTTTGTTATCGCTAATGTTTAGCAATAAACTTAGTAGGTATTGATGTTGATGAGATTAAATTAATGACATGGTGGGAATGATACTATAATATGATTGACAAAAACTTGTAAGAAAGTAAATGTGAGGCAATGGTGGTGTCACAACAACCACTCCAACACTCAAGTCAATATCTCAAAGAGTAGAGAGAATACAATAGATGATTCAGAGTTTTAGTAGTATTAGAGATAGTATACCTTTGCCTATGTGATCGTTCTTTTTTTATACTGTAAGAAGATAGAGATAAGTATAATATTTTCTTAAAATCTGGCAATGATGTAGCCGACTGCTCGATAAGGGATATCACTAGCTAATAATTTAGTGATTCTGTAATCACAGGCAAAATGAGAGTATGCTGCACTGTGCCTAATAACAAAAATTTTGTGTTAAGGCTCCGTCTATTGGGGGAGGATGAGTCTTGTCAATAAACCGGGTATTAAAGTGTCTGGGTCTTCCATTCCTCGGGTGGGACAGTTTTTCCTGCTTGTCAAATCCTTGCCACGTGACCCCTGTTTTTTGGTGACAACTTATAGCTTACTTTGGGCGAATGTTATATAGTATCAGAGGTCCCCTACTAATCTTTGTTTCTTCATATTCGAAGGGGACATCTTTTATCGAGGTTCGAGACACGTGGCCCCTCAAGATTGGTTTATTGCTACTCATGTTGCTTCACCTACTGATCCTGTAATACCCGGCTAAATTCCGGCGTCGGAATTCCAACCTTCCAACGGAATTCCCTTTGAAATCTGGAATCTCGAAGCTGGAATCTCCTTAGAAGGGTAAAATAAGGTTTTTATAAAATGAATTTGAAAATTTTAAGGTTTTGAGTTTAAAAGAAAGAAAAGAATTTTAAAGGAAGTTTTTTCGATCACACCCCAGGTTCGGCCGCCAAAGGTGGTGCCGCCGCGGGACCTTCCCTTTCGGCCCCCAAAGGTTGTTTATCCAGCCACCTATAAAAGGCCTTAAGCCCGAAAATGAGAGACTTTTCTCTCCATTTTCAGGCAGAGGTGAGTCCTTGCCCTTCCTTTGATGCTCCTATTATTTTTCCTTCAAATCTTTCAGAAAATTCATGAGTTTTCTCTTATTTTTGAAGTTTTGAGTTCAAATCTAAAGTTTTAAACCTTGGAGACTTCTAGAGGCCATTTTTACCTCATCTCCGAGTTGGGGTTGCTGCAACCTTTAGATCTCCAAGAGGTAAGTCTAGATCTTTTTGCTTTTTTTATGTTTTAAATAAGTTTTAAGAAGGGGTTAAGGGTTAATAATGCATGAAATGGTTATATCTAAAGTTTTAAGGTTTGAGTTGGGTTATTAATGAATGCTTGCTCTTGTGTTATTTTTGTTGTTGCTTGTTAAGGATTAGGCTAGTTTTTATGTCCCTTTTGCATGTTGAGTGAGTATGAATGTTTTTGAGTTATTGGGTGTGAGAACCGGAGTGTTTGGTGACTGTGTGCATAGGGCAAAATCGGATTCTTCCTTGCTGGAGAACCCAGGTTTGGCCGCCGAACCTGCTTGTGGAGGTAGCCTTTTGGCCGCCTAATCTGCCCTCGAAAGCATGGACTTTCGGATCTATGAAGGGGTTTAGGCCGCCGAACCCGCCCCCGAAGGTTGTTGACTTTCGGATCTGTGTGAAGTTTAGGCCGCCGAACCTACCCTAAAAAATCCCTGACTTTCGGATTTGTGAAGGACCTTCGGCTGCCGAAAATCCTTTGCCTAGCCTTCTTCTGCCTGCTTTATATGTATATTTTAGTATGTTTAAGGGGGCTTTTAGGGAGTTATTTAGAGTCATGTAATAGTTATATTTGGTCCCTCATTTGAGTCCATCTGTGTAGGATCGGACCTGGGAGACCGTAGAGGCCTGCAGTGAGATAATTGCATCAATTTTAGGCAAGCGTCAACCAAAGGTGAGTAGAACTAAACTGAATCATTATTCTAAGAAATTAAGCCTTTTAAGCATGCTTATGCATCACGAATGCCATGTATATGTATTAGGTTGTTTTGCATTAGAATTCACGAATATGATGCATTGCATAATTTACTGTTGATGTGGATGGATCTTGGATGACCCACTAGCCTTCGAATATGATATGATATGATATGATATGGAAGTCCAGGTCGAGACCCATTCTACGCCCCTGGCATTATGGATATGTTATGTTATGTTTAAGAGGAAGTCCTGAGGAGCTCCGTCGAGGGCCGGGCACTATTGGAATATTTAGAGGGTCACTAGTGATAAGTCCATCTTGATGTGAATTATTTGTGTTGTGATGCATTTCATACGAGCATATGTTTATTAAACTGTTTTTATGTTCTGCTCACTAGGCTCTTGTAGCTTATCTCTTTCCCCTAACTCTAGGTTTGCAGGGTCAAGGATAGCTTGGGAAAGTCGGCATAGTAGCTGGTATAGACAAATGTAATAGTATAGTTGTGGACATGTATTGTTTAATGGATTAGAATTGTGCTCTGTCCTAGTTTTTATCTTTGTAATCCCTGTTAACATGATCCTTATGTAAAATTTTTAATTATAAGTTTATGTTTGAACTAAGCTTGAGGCATGTAATGTTTACCATACTGGAGCATTTGATGAGGACTCTAGTATGGGTTTATGTTTTCAGTTTTGATGCATGCACAGGTCGAGCCTTAGTTCATGGAATGTTATGTTTATGTTGTCTTATGTGATCATGTATGAGATTTTATTAGGTACATAGGATGTATAGTAGGCTTGCTACGGGTTCCGGCGACCTTAAGTCGATCTGAATCCTAGGGCCGGTAGCGGTCTGGTTTTTGGATCGTTACAGATCTTTTTGATGACTATTGCAATGTTTATTGTGCCATATTTAATGCCTGCTATCAAAACCATCTTTATAGAGGTCCATCGTCTTCTCCGAGCATCACTTTTGCATTCTTCTACAACTTCTTTTTTAGAGAAATTCATTCTACAACTCCCTTCTCGTTTCTATTAAAGTCTTTACCTATTTCACAATAACTTTGTTGTCCTTTTTTAATATAGATAGGAACACCTCTTCCTCTCCTAGCGGGACTCTATTTCCAGCTTCTCCTCTGATGGCCCCATCTAAGCGCTAGCCCCCATTCTTCCATTGAGGGAGGCCCCCGAGAACGAAGGTGGCTCTCTTAGTGATATCCCATCCATCTTCTCGGATAGTGACGTGGATCATTTATATGACACCTATCACATTCCTCGGGATTCTTCCTAAATTTTTGCTCCTTCTCTCCGTGTTTGTGCTAATGACTTGGTCCCCGCTGGCGACACTATCATTGTCTTCGATGAGCAGTTGAAGGCGGGTCTCCGTTTCCCTTTAGACCCCTTCTTTGTGGAGGTCCTCCAGTTTCACAAGATTTCTATTGCCCAACTTCATCCTAACGACTGGAGAATCTTGGTGACCTTTCAGTTTGTGTGTTTTAACAATCACATTAAACAAAGCGTAACACTTTTCTCCTAGTTATACGAACTGGGTACCCGTAAAAATGAGGAGTTCTGATACTTTAGCAGTGGAAAGTACTTGAATATTTTTTATCGGATGCTTTCTTCTTTAAAATGGTGGAAAAATAAGTATTTTATCCTCCGTCATCATATGCCGGGGGGGTTTTGGGCACCTTCAAATCAATTGGTACTATTGGATAGGGTTGAAGAAGGATGTGGTCCATCCGAGGAGAGAGGAAGACGAAGCTTTAGCTTCTCTTATGGTAATGGCTAAAGCCTTAAGGAAGATTGATATCACTTAAGCGGTGAGGAACGCCATCTTGTCCTGGCAAAGCCATCTGCCAGCAAACCAAACCCACGCTCCTCACCCGTCCATCCTTCTCGAAAGCACACTCCTATCTCGGGATCAGGGTACTTCTCTTTCATCCTTTTTATTTGGAAAACTAACTTTCTTACTTACTTTTCCTTTTGTTTATAGATATAGCCAGGTCAAGTAGATTCGCATAGAAGGTACGTGCTGCTCGAAAGGGAAAGACTATTACTGCTAGGGCTGCTAGTCCCCTTGCTAAACGTGCTCACCCTTTGGAAGTGGTGATTGTACTTCCTTCTCCCCTTCCTTCGCCTACGGTCGAGAAGCTAGCACCCCTTCAGTCTGAATCTTTGGCCCCGGGTGCTTCTGCTTTGGCCTCAGCTCCTGTGCTCCCAGCTGATGCCCATTCTTCTTCCATTCTTGCGAGTGCGGGGGTCGAGTCTTCTTGGCCGTTGGCATTCAACATTTGGCCTTAGCGCTAAATCAAGCGCCTTCTCTCCTTGATGACCCTTCTTTGGGTCTCCTACTAATCAAGAGTTTCTTGAGGCCCACAGATCGACGCCATTTGAATGAGATTGAGACAGACAAACTATTTGTTAATGCCATTCATTCTACGCTGGAGGGTGCCCTTTGCGTCTATGCAGCCAAGGAGCATTTTAGAGCCTTGAGGCGAGAATTTGATGCAAATAAGACGCATAAGAAGCTCTTGGTCGAGGAATGTTCAAGCTTAAAGCCCCGAGTTATCGAAGTTGAGGGTACAATGAAGGAGACCTTAGAGTTGGTGGACAAGCTTCAGGCTGATCGGGACGCAGTCCTTGGTTCCAACCTGAGCCTTGCGAGTCAGGCTAAATCCGCCGAGGACCAAGTGGCCTTATTGCAACACCAGGTCTTAGAGCTACAAGATCAAGATAAGAAGGCCCAGGTTGCCTCAACCAGGGTAGCCGAGCTTAAGGCGAAACTCTAGGAGATAGTGGCTCAGGGCGGGGAGATGTTTGTCCAAGGATAGGATTCCGTGAAAAAGGAGCTGATGAAGCGTTTTCCTTCTGAGGATTTCTCCTGGATAGATGACATCCTCCCCAAAGAAGAAAATGAAGGTGATGAAGATGTACCCTTTGACCGGGTTTCTCCTGTAATAGATGCCGAAAATATCAATATAACGGAGACTCGGGTGGATGAGCCTGATGACCTTGCCCTTTTGTAATTTTTCATACTTTTTAATGAGAATGTTGCCTTTATTTTTGTTAAGCATTTATATGTTCTGCATATAATATTTTTTGAGAGGTGAAAAAACTTGCTCAATGGGCTAACACCCATTTATGATGCCTAGTCACTGACCTATCTTGTGGCCATGAAATAAGAGACTTAGTGAATTTTCAGAATGGGACTAACGCCCAAATATAAGGTACAATGGATGCCTGCCTTGTGGCTGTAATTTGTAGGATCGATATTCGACCAGTCCGATGGAAACTGTCTTGTGACTTAGCCTGGAAAAAACTGCCTTGTGGCCTTGATTTGTGGGATCAATACCCGAGTGATCAAGCAAAAACCGCCTTATGATCTGGCCTAGCGAAAACTACCTTGTGGCCTTGATTCGTGAAACCAATGCCTATGTGGTTTAATGGAAGCTGCCTTGTGACCTGGCCTGGCGAAAACTGTCTTGTGGCCTTAATTCATGAGACCAACGTTCGAGTAGTCTGGCGAAAGCCACCTTGTGACTTGGCCTGGTGAAAATTGCCTTGTGGCCTTGATTCATGGGACTAATGTCTGAGTGGTCTTGCGAAAGTCGCCTTGTGACTTAGCTTGGCGAAAAATGCCTTGTGGCCTTGATTCATGGGATCAATACTCGAGTGGTCTAGTGGAAGCCGCCTTGTGACCTAGCCTGGCGAAAACTGCATTGTGGCATTTATTCGTGAGACTAATGCCCGAATGGTTTGGCCGAAGCCGCCTTGTAACCTGACTTAGTGAAAGCCACCTTGTGACTTGGCCTGGTGAAAACTGTCTCGTGACTTTGATTCGTGGGACCACCGCCCAAGTGATCTATTATTCCTTTTCACCAAAGAACATACCATATGGAAATACTTTGTTGACTTTATTATTAAAAGAATATCCTCCATTTACATATGAGGGTAGAACTAACTTGTTGTCAAAATGTGAAGATATCAAAACTCTCATGAGATTTCAGGCAGATGGCTCTCATGAGCGAATGTTTTCCAAGATTTCTAAGACTTCCCTACCTTTACAATAATTATGTTTGTAATCTACCTATGCCTCACCGGGTCCTTTTGTTATCACATATATGACTCTTATGAGTTTTCTATCAGGAGTTGTCTCAAGGGTTATTTCCTCGGACTTAGACTTTTGCCTTTCTTTTCCTTTTCTCATGAATTTTCAGAGGATGTCATCCCTTATAAGCCTTTTGATCTTATGCTTTAATTATCAACATTCTTCCATTGTGTGATCATGATCTTCATGGAAGTGACAATACTTGGTCTTGTCTCGTTTTTTCGCCTTCTTGAATTGAGCTTGGGCAACCATCTGATTTCTTTATCATTTTTTCTTATCCACATCAAGATACGAGTTTGTGAGTCGCTTAGCAAAATTTAATTCTTATACTTACTCTATCCGTTCTTCTTTCGCGAGATGGGGTAGCTCCTGTGATCTCCTTCATGGGCTCGTCTCTCAAGCTTTTGACTTTGCTTTTGATTTATCCTCTTGTCTTATTTTAGTGCCTGAACCTCATCATCTAAGCTCATATACTTATGGACTTTATCTATCAACTGTTGGTACGTCGCATCTGGATTTTTAATTAAGGAATCCATGAACTTAATGTTGCGAGTTCCTTTCTTCAACGCCTCACATGCTATCTCATGATTCAATTCTTCCACCTATATGGCTTCAGCATTGAAACGAGAAATAAAACTCCTTAAAGTTTTTTGGGAGATAAGTAAGTGATAAATCTGTATTTGAATATCGTAGCAAAATGTGTAAAGTTTTGGATTAAAACTAGGCTTAAGTGTTGATATCATTTCTGAGCCAAACCCATGAGTGTTGATAGAAACACTCGACATAACACAAAATTTTTTATATCCTGAAATTGCATGGTCGTCCTGAAAATGGCAAGATGACTTCTGAGGTCTGCTGTACCATTGTATTTATCTAAGTCAGACAACTTGAACTTGGTGGGAAAGGCTTTCGCTAGTATTTCTTTCGAAAGAGGAGAGACACCATTTAAACTGAAATCCTCTTCATATTCTTTTTGGTATCTCTGTGCGGTCCGTACTAGCTTTCAGTCTACTCCTTTTGGAACCTCATCCGATTCATCTTCAGATTCAGAATTTCCTTTATGTCGCAATTTGGCCGCTTTCGTCTGGGCCCTTAGGGTGTCTACGAAGGCTTCATCCATTCTTTCAGGGTCCATTTTAAATGCCTCTTCCAAGCCTTATACTATCCTAGAGTAGTCTGTAATATTTGGATATACTGGATTATCTGTTCATTGTTTAAATTATTAAGATTTACTTCGTTGATCACTTGGGACATGTTTTCTCGGTTATCTGGGGTAGAAAAAATTATGACTCTCTCGTTAGTAGCGATATTGATAGCAGCTGTAGGACTTCTAGCCATTTTAAGTGAGGAAAAACGATAGAAAATTGATCGTGATTCAAAAATAAATTTAATGGATTTCTCGGCACTGAAACATGTCAATTAATTACGTTAGATAGGTTCTCCAAAATTAATGTAGAAAAGGAGATATGGTGTAGGTTCAGAACTGTATCTTTTATTGTTGTTATCGTTACATAATACGTACACGAAACCTCTTACTTATCCAACAACATATTAATTGCGTTTAGATGATCACTCTCGATATTCAACCAATGAAAACTCTATTGGTGCGTAAGTCTAATCCCTTCCAGAATAGTTAACAGTTAGTGACACTCTCCAAACCGATCTCTTATCAAAGGTGGTTATGAAACCTTTTAGCCATCTCATTTAGCATCATGAAATAAACCTCGTCCTATTGCTCGACCACTCGGTCCAGTGACAATAGCAGTATTGAGTTTAAACCTGCAGCTAGAGGCTTTGACCACTCACAACTTAAAAATTTTTAAAAAAATTATGGATTTAATATAATTCTCCTAAAATGTAAAATTGAAAGTAAGAATGGAACCATGGCATTATGTCCCATAGTGGGAATGCAAAGGGGTAATCCCAATGGCTTATTTTTAAGGACGTAAAAGCCTTAAAAGCAGTGCAAGTTCCGTAGCTTGCATTTGGTTTTGAAAATATGGGACAATAATTTTGGAATTCCAATAAAATGGGTCCCACTACTAAAAATCTTTTGTCCCAATGCCCTTTCTTTATCATGCAGGCAAATATATAAATAAATAAAAATATCAAAAATTAAATGTAAAAATATCTCTCGCCTGCCTTGCATGTCGATAAAAATATCAAAGCATGAACTTTAAGATCTCAAATTCAATCTCTTTTCTTTGTAATTTACTTTAAAATTTTAAATAAACACAGTAAAAAAAATTAGTTTGAATTATTTTAAAATTTTAAAATTAGTTTGAATTATTTTCAAACTTAGCCGGAAAATATTGAATACCACACTTTTCATAGGAGTACTCACGTTCAACTTTCTCCGTTTATGAAAATTCGGAGTGTATGTTAACAAAATTTATAATGGAATCAATAATATATATGATTAAACTTTTATTATTTTAAAAAATTACTGATAATATGTTAATTTATATTTAATTATTATAATTTTTATAAATTTAAGTATTAAATAAATTAAAATTATTGTAGATACTCAATAGTTTATTTCAATTGCACTAAATATATATTTATACAAAAATATGTATTTCACAAGGGTATCTATTATAGCCAAAAATTAAATTTAAATTTGGCTTTTTTCATAATTTTATTTTTATATTGTGACTTTAATTTGAATAACAAAGGTTACTTTCTTCTGAATGCATTTTGGATAATCCGAATAATTCTTTGTGCCTTATTTACAATTCATAGTCTGAAACTCTTGAATATATATATTTTTGTTTATTTGCTAAAGTAATTTGATTTAGTTGTTTTTATGGATATTGTCCGAAATTTGAAGATTTTTCTAACTTTCTGTCATGGTGGAATGCATTGGCTTGACAATTTGAAGACGGTTCTTTACTAAGATACCTCGTCAAGCTAATGGTTTTACTTGTATTGTTGCCAAACTATACTTGAAGCATACTACCGGATGGTCTACAAGTTCCCATCAACTGCTGGTAATTGTTGTCAAGTTAGATGCTGATTTGCGACGGTGAGGTGTTTTGGTAAGTCTGCTCACCGATTGGGCTTTGGAAAACGAAAATATTATATATTATATATTTATATCGGGATTCCCAAAGTCCCCACAAGGTTGACAGCTATATCTTATGACGTACCAAACACTCAACATCACTCCTGCTATCTCTATCTCAATCTCTATACTGCTACAATTTGCCTGGAATTTGTTTTCTATTTAAGAAGGTTTCCTATTTGTTGTTTTTCAGCCTGTCAGGCCGATTCTGCAACCTCCCCTGCAGAGCAGACTCCCTCCTTCCTTCCTTCCTTCCAGGATATCATTATTCCTTCACAGACTACTTCACCCTTTGGCCAGCTACTACTACTTGGTAATTTTGTTGAGAGAGAAAACATATGAATATTACATGATTATAATTTTAAGAAAATCACTTATAATTTTTTTTTGTGAAAATAAACCTTAAAATTGAATGTCATTTTATAAGTTACAATAACTCTATATCTTCCTTATTTCACTTTGTTATAAAAATAGATTTTAATACTATTTGCATTCATATTGACTTTTTAAAAAAATAAAAAATTATATAATTTTCTTTAAAAAATCAAGATATAAAACCTTTAATAACGTTTTTCTTTAATTTGTTTTAGTTCTTCAAACTTGCACTCGAATTTCAACAATTTGATTTTTATTTTATTAAATTTAATTTAATTAATGGAAGTTTAATGATTGGAAAAAATAATTGTAGGTTATATAGTTGGGAGGTATTTCTATCTTTTTAATAAATTTCAGACTTTTTCTAATCTTCATGTCTTAAAGAGAAAAATTAACTATTTTACCACCAGATTAGCCTTAACTATTCATTGATTTATAAAAATATTCCATCATTACTAACGAGTTACTTTTTATATTTAAAGAAATCATTGAAAATGCATTACGCTGATATTGAAATTAAAAATTTTGAATCGAAAAATCATTTATTTATTTATATATATTTTTAAAAATTTATATTTATATATGAATATTTATCTCTAGACAAATCTTTATTTACACTATTTTAATTTTTAAAGATAAAAGTTGTCTCCTATGTACTTTTAGAAACTAAATTATTTATCTTTAAAATTAATTTTAAAAATAGATTAAATTGCTAATTTCAATAGTGTTATAATAATAAATTCTTTCTAAATTTATTTTTAAAATTAAATAAATTTAACTCTAATAACAATTTTAGAGATAAATTGCTTTATGCTTACAAGTTAATTTTTTTAAAATTATTAATTATTTATTTAAATTAAACATTTAAAAATATAACTTTTTATTTAAAAAGAAGAAATATTGATGTTCTAGACTCGATTGTTACTTAAATTGATAGAGGGGAGAGTATATATTTAGTGCAAACAAATTACCTATGAACAGAGTCCAAACAAAATTTTCTCATCGTTAACAAAAGTGCAGCTTGAAAATTTATTGCTACCAGAGATGGAGATAGAGATAGAGATAGAGAGGGACCCATAATTATTGTCCTTTTGTTCTAGTTGATAATGATTATGATGAATGATGTTATATTGTTCAGCATTGAAAGAATCCAAGAATTTCATCCTTGCTGGATGCCTTGAACGCCACCATTCCCTCAGCAATTTTTACCTTTTTAGCTGGAGAGGGACCAACAAGTTTATGTAATGGAAGGACGGACCATCATACATTACAGATGCTTAGGATCAGGTGATGTAAATCCTGCACATCATGGTACCGCTTCAAGCCAGAGAAGGTGGGGCTACTATGTAATAATTCCGGTGAGCTAAATCATAACATTATTAGTACATTAGTTTGGATTAGAAGTTTAATGGCTGCCGTGATGATTTTGCTTGTTATCATTTGTTGTATAGTACTTTTACCCAAGATGCATCTTGTTTTGCATGTGGATAAGAGAAGTTTTTGTAAAGTTCGAATAATTACTTTCAGTTTGACAAAAGTGCTTATGGAATTTATCTAAGGTTGCTTTTCTTCTTTGAGGCATAGGCTTCCGGCAGCAGTTACCCCTATTCCCTTTGCTCGAAAGTGGGTTTTACTTCCTTTTCATCTAAGTGAAGTTGTAAATAGTTTATTTGATGTATTTATTTTATCAACAGATTAGATTTCTCTTGTAAGAAAGATGCTTTGGTCCTGCGTTTGTCACGGTGGAGGTGCCTCCATGGGGTGCTACTTTTGTTGCATGCTGGTGCAAAGAGGATACAATTGATATTGGCTGTTGAAGGTTCTTATCCCTCCATCATGCTGGCTCCACTCTTCTAGAGGTTGCTTATTTTTTGGTTGAATGGTTGAATCGAGTTGTGATTGAAAAGGTCATTGCTTCCCTTTGTTTGAGCTGATCTTCACGGCTCATTTGATCTGGTGATGCAAGTGTATCTCAAAGTCATTATCTTCATTTTTCTTCTTATCTGGAGTCCTCTTGCTTACTTTTTGCGATGGACAATTTGCTACTCCACCCTTTAGTATGTTGCAAGGCTTTCATGCTATTTTTGTAGGAATAAATCACTCTTGAGTAAGCATCTGTTAGCGGTAGCTAGAGGAGTAAGGGATGAAGAACGATGCTACCTGTCTTGTGTAATTGAATCTTCTTTTGGTTCTATTAGGTTGGGTTTGTAGAGTCAGTTCTTCATCTGGTTGTTCACACTTTTGGGGTATTAAGACCTGTGTTATATATTTCTATTCTTGTGGGATATGCGCTCTTTTGTTTAGGCTGTAATATTGTTAAATCTAATGAAATCTCTCTTATTTTTGAGAGAAAGAAAATGGTAATCAATTAAGAGATGCTAATCTTAGTAAGAATTGTACCAGAGTTGAAATTGAATAACCCTAATTAACTTTGAAGCATTACAAGGAGTCTCATGCACCCTGCGTGTAACAAAAATATACACGAAAATACTAGCATATCTAAAACTAGCCTCTCCTCGATATTTTTTCCTCGATATGACATAATTGTTGATTTTTGAGAAAAGAGAAAAAAAAAAAAAAGAGATGGGATTGATACTGAATTATTTTATGATTTTATTGATTGCACTTACTATTTATGCATTTAACATGTAATTAAAAAAATATAAAATAAATCATAAACAATTTAAATAGTGATTTAAAATCTCAACAAATAAAAAAAATAATTTAAATTTAAATTATTTGATTTAACTTGTTATTATTAAATTTATAGTTTATTAAATCAAATATTCAACATTGGATGCATTCTCTTTTTTGGCATTCTATCGGAGTTACCTCTTGTGTGGATTGTCGGAATGAAGTTTATGGGTATCTCTAGGATTAAAACAAGCTGCTTATTATCACATCATGGCTTAGCATGTACATACTTTATTTAACCATAAATATTTTTCAACTCACTAAATAATCTTGTACACACCAAATCACTTTATTAAAAAGTGAAATATTTCCAGGAGTATTTGCTTTATTGTTAAACAATATTTTAACAAATGGATATAAATTTTAACACTTAAAAAGATATAAAAAAGAATAGGTAATAAAAGAAAAACAGAGCATTCAAATCTCTAAATAGAAAATTAAAGTGGGTGATGCAGCTTAGAGCATCTTAAGTTTTAAGAGGTAGCCATTAAAATTAAATTTGTCGTTTTTTTATTTTATTTTTCTTTAAGCATGTCTCTCACTTTTTAATCTCTCTTTGATAAGAGGGTCAACTGATCATAAATAAAGAGTTGGTGGGTAAGTGTTGGGATAAAACAATAAATTTAGGGCTTATTTGATCTTCAAGAAAACATTGAGGGGCTTATTTAAACTTTTTTAATTTTTTTCTTACTTTAAAATTAATTTCAGCTGGGCTATGAGATCTCAAGCGTTGACTAATTTTCGTTTTTAAGACGCATATTGCAGAATCCACCGTCATCTTCCCTGGGAGCTTCCGCCGTGCTATCATCTTTAGCGAACCAACTTCGTCTTCCTCATCTCATTCCACTTGAAATCCCTACATTTAATAACCCCATAATAGTTTCTTTCAAATTGGACTCTAATTTCATTTTCCTTCGTTGCGCTGATAACGTCAACATTGATGCATTTGAGCTCAACCCCTCTGCATCTCCCTCTCTCGTTAAAGCCTCGGACTGGAAGCTCCTGGTAACTATCGGACCCAACCTCCATCACGATGCTCTGGAGATCTTCGGGGTTGTGATCAATGGACTTGACTTCAAGAATCTAGCACAAGAACTCTGTAGTTTTCGTTTCATCGTCAATCGTGAAGGTTATTGTTATCTTAACTCTTCACCTGTCGTCGATCCATCCTTTGGCTTGGCTTATTTCAGATTGAATGATCTCTTTGGTTTGTCTAAATATGGAGTCAAACCCAACTTCGCTTGGATCTGGAATCGCTGTGACATTCTTCAAGGTGGGGCTTTGATCAATCTGGAAGATCAATACAGTAGCTTCACAAAATTGGAAGAAGATATAAAGAAGAAGGAAGAGGAACTTGAATTGTCCAAGGAGGACATTGCTGCACTACAAATAGAGCTAGACAAGTGGCATAACAGAGTACCCACTAACAGGACCGGTGGTTCAGCACCACCGCCTCCTCCACCTCCGCCGCCTGTAAGATTTTATGTTTCACCTTCTCTTCTGCCGACCCAATTCGATGTTACATGGATCCTGCGAATGTTCAAGGTTGTGGACGAAGATGTTACAGGATTATTTCCAAGGAATGTAAGTGTTTATGTTAGAGATGGACAGTTTGATACTGAGAATTGGAGATTTGTTAGAGCTCAAGAGAATAATCTGACATATTTAGTTGGTTTCTATGGAGGTGGATTTGGACAAGTTGAAGTTCATGGTAATATTGTTAATGTTCCATACAATGGAGGAGTTGCATTACTTGCTGATGCATATTTCTTTGTGGCTCAGATAAGTGGGATTGGTTACAGGTTTGCGTTTTTGTACTAATTGATACTAAATACTCTCAGAAGAATTCTGATAGTTTGTGTTGATTTTTATATAAATTCAAGGAGCAGAGTTACTTCATTAATGATAATGCCCCCTGAAACAGCGAGATGATTACATGTAGAATACAAGACAATGACTTAAGTACATGCTAAAATGAACAAACAAATAAAGAAATTATTCAGTTCTGATAACGTAAATTGTTATTATTATTATTGTTATGATTCAACAGAGACAAGGGTTTGGATTCAATTGATTCAAGGGCAGTCAACCTTTTTGCCATGGAGAATGACATAATCCCAGTTATTGTGCTTGTCCAGGTTACCAGAAATTCCTGGAGAAAAAAATTTTTGCACTTGATGCAGAATGCTATGCAGGCTTTCATGGACGGCCTCGTCTCAGGACGGGTCTTGCACCGTTGTTCGCAGAGATGGACACAGCCTGCAAAATAAAACCATGACTTGTGTAATTGTGGGTGATTGTCTAATTAACATGGAAGTACTTAGGTTATTCTTTCCATTGTAGGAGTAAATACCACGCGCCGCTTATCCCCTGGAGAAGTTTCCTGTGATGGGACATTGTAATGGACTAGGGGAACTTTGCCTGGGAGAGGAGCATGGGCTGGAGCATTCTTTGAAGGTTGAAGAGCCTCTGCTGGGGCATGCTTTGGCGCTGGTGCCTTCTGAGAAGGACAAGGAGCCTTCTGCGGAGCATTAGGTGTCATGGGAGCAGCAGGATGTTGAGGAGCGAAATCATGATATTGGGGAGCATGATGTTGAGGAGCGAAAGCATGACGTAGGGGAGCAAAAGCATGATATTGGGATGCAGGAGCCTGCCGTTGGGGAGCAAGAGAGTGGGTAGGAGCCTTGTGAGAATGCAAAATCAAAGTTGAAAACAATTTCTGTTTAACTAGAATGCTTGGTAGACTTCAGTTGGAACAATAAAGAGAAAACATAGACTGTAAAATTCTCCTAAATTGATCCATTACAACCTACTGTATGGCTGTGAATGGACTTAAAAAGTGTTTCTTGAATATACAAATTTGAAAAATTCTTGTCCGAATCGAGTCTATATGAACTCAAGACTCGAATAAAGAATAATATGAATTTTTATAATTGTTATGTGAACCCTACTTCAAATTTATATTTTTGATCTATATAAATCAACTTAGCCAAATTTTTTAGATTCTTCTTTATTGTTAGAAGTGAGCATGATGGATTAGTTTTTATAGTCACATTTAGTCTTCAAAATTCAGGGGAAACATATATGAATTGATTTTGTAGCTCGGTCCACCGTGAACCCGGCAAGAAATTTCTATTCAAGGTTACTTTTGAAGAAGGCTGCTTCAGTTATTAAGCAAACAAAAGAAACCTGTAATCACAATTACCTCTATGATGATGACCTCAACGTTGGACATAACCTAGAGAGGCAAGAAAACCAAGTTAGATGGAAACAACAATATTGCAAAATCTTTTTAAAAAAAGGTTGCAACTAAAAGAGAGAAAGAGGAAGGAGGAGGAAGAGAAAGCATGGAATACCCTGGTAGTGGCAAGAAGAAAACAAGCAAGCAAGAAAAGCAAGCTAGCTTTGAAAGCCATTACAATCAAACAAGAAAAAAAAAGTTAGCAGATTTTGTTCAGTTGATGGTAAGGCCCAGAGGAGATTTTTATTTATATAAAGAAAGTGGCCTGCTGTAGAAACAATGTCTGAAATATGGCATTGTTACAATCGAAACTCTATCTAAGCTTTCACGTGAATTGATATAGGTTGGATTTTACTCGTTGTTTTGTTTGAATTGAAGGGAAATAAAGAAAAGAGACCAGAAAAGGAAAAAGAAAAATCTAATTTCTCCTGTCGACATTAATTTGAGAAAGAACTGAGGAGATTAGAAGAGAAACTTCATTTTCCTAATGCTCTTAATCGACTAAAAAATTTCCCTTCAAATAGAGGGAATGTGAAAATAAATGTGTTATTTAAATAAACATGTTATTTATATTAAAATTACTTAGATGTCCTTGGACATTAGAAAAAATAAGAATATAATTTTTTTTTCTTTTTTGAGGGAAATTGTATCTCACTCATGCTAATAATCTATCTAAACATTTTTAAAAAAATTAGATTTTCTTTCTTTTCTTCTTGAATCTGATCAATAAACATTTTTAAAAAACTTATTTTTCCTGCCTGTCTATTATAAAAATGCACATTACCTCATGATCAAGATTTTCCATCTTCCAACAACTTGAATTCCAGCAGATTATGGGTCTTCCTTCTAGTCTATTTTGACCTAGCTATTTTGACCTAGCTTTTTACGTGTAAAAATAACTTTTAAGACATCGTTGTAGTTCAAAGAATGAGGTTGTACTGAAAGCGTGTGTCCACTAGCTTCTTCTCAATGGCAAAACCAATTTCTGAATGGCAAATCAACTGGCATAGTTAGAATTGCCCTGGGTCACCTTGCTTATGTATTATGTCACGAACTAAGTGTTTCAATACTCGAAATTCACTTAAACCGTGCAGCACTTAGCTCTCCCAGCTAAGTTTAGTCTTTCCACTTGCTCAAAACAAGAGCTATTGGGTGATTGTGGCAATGGAAGCTTAGTTGTGTAGGAAAAGTGTTGGCTAAACTCAAAGGAGAATGATGATGGAATGAAGAAAATTGTATTGCTCAAAGAAAGCTTTACAAGGCTTTATACACTCTTTGGTATCTCACTTTGCTCACCTTCTCATATCTATGTGTAAATGAATTCCCCAAGTGGTTATTTATAGGCATCCCACTTCCTTAATGTGTGGTGGAGATGCATTCTCCAACATGTGGCTATAATTCACTCTCTAGGACTTTCAGAGACTAAAATATAATTTCTCACCCTGCAGAGAATTCTGGACATGGTGGTTGAATTGCCTGTGAAACCCACTTTGTTGGGTTGAATCTGTTGGCCAACCAGATTCTGGAAGGTTCTAGGCTGTTCTGGCCAGTTATGGGTGCTGCTGGCTGTCTCTGGCCAATTCTGGATGATTCTGAAATTTTCGTTGACCAACTACAGCTTCCTGGAAATTTCCCCCGCTGGCCAACCAAGCGTCCTTGACGAGTTCCTGCGCGCCCCAGGCGCCTCGAGAAGCTTCGCGCGCCTTCCAGCCCGTTCCGCGGATTGGACCTCGTCCGGCATAGTTCCGTAGGCCAACCAGCTCCGTAGGCTAACCAGCTTCGTAGGCCAACCGTATCCGTATGCCAACCAGCTTCCGTAGGCCAACCGTATCCATAGGCCAACCAGCTTCCGTAGGCCTACCAGCGATTGCCCCGCTTGCACTTCCTGCGCGCGCTAGCCTTGCGCGCACCACAGCCCAACGCTACACTAGCGCCCGCAGCACTGCTGCACGTCCTATAGGCCTACCACGCATCCCGCAGGCCCAGTTGGCAGTGGCCCTTCTCCCGTAGGCCAACCACACACCTGCTAACTGTCTGCCCCGCAGCTGCTGCCACCAACACCCTTGCTAACTGCCTGCCCCGCAGCTGCTGCCACCAACACCCCTGCTAACTGCCTGCCCCGCAGCTGCTGCCACCAACACCCCTTGGCACTCCATAGGGTTGTGCCGCAAGTCTTCCTTCACAAAATTTTTTGGATTTTAGGGAGGCATGAGAAGAGTCGTGACAATTAGTATAAGATTCATGCGAAACTCTTGTTATCAACTTTTTTTGCCTGTCAAGATGCCACCTGCTTCAGTGGTCCTCTACGAGATAACATCTGGGATCAATGAGAGTTCAATTTTGCTAGAAAAGATTCCTTATTGCATGAACTAAGATTTATCTTTCCTTTGTCTGAATGAATATTGAATATGCATCACCAAGCAGATACATAAGGAGCATGAATTTCCAGGAAACAATCAGAAACATCATTGCTCCATTGAATGAGCGGTGTCAAACAGAATGTTATCCATCAAAGAACATTTAAACACAGCCTAGAACATGAAATGCTGATTAATGGTATACAGTTGACTTCCAAGTATTCACATCTAGAATACATGGAATTTGAGAAAAAAGTATGTAGAAGGTACAAAAATTTCTGTTTTCCAGCATACACGTCTATACAAGAACATCCTCCTCATCCATAAAACTCAAGTTCAAAGTCTGTAACTTGAAACCTGACCCCTGTATGAGCTCAACCAAACTAGAAGCCACTCCTGTAGCTTGTACAGTTGTTTGTTTTGTTAACTGAAAATTAGGAAAAGGAAGAAGAAAACAAATAAGGTTATTATATGCATCAAACTTGATGTTGACAACCTAAGTTGAGTATAGAGAAACCAAACCAAAGAATATAAAAGCTCATCAATAAACTAAACATTTACAGATGATCCGGTAAACTATTCACAATAACTAAATCTTTGAATGACTTGAGGGATAAACAAAATACTGGATAATTGATTGACCAATTTCCATGTAAGCAAGGTCCATAAAAAAAACCATTAATTCTTGCACCTTAAAAGTCCCACAAAGGCCAATACATCAAAATTTTAAAATGATCTAAATTGGAAAACATATTACAATGATCTAAATTGGACTGCACCTATATTTCTATCAAATGATATACTAGGCAAAAAGCAGTTTATACACACCTCAACACTTGCAATACCCTCTAGGACTTGAACTTTCAAATTTGTAATACCATCAGTCTCCTACATAAGAAACAAAGCAACATCAATTGCAAAGGTCAAAACTTAATGTTAAAACGATTAATTCTATAAGCTATAAGATAGAGCTTGCACATCTCTACTCGATACTGAGAGCAATCATGGAAGACCATATCAGAACAAATTAGCAATTATGGCCACAACTCTAAATTTATATAGTCTCCACTTCATTGAGAAAATAGGCATTTTATATTATTCATCAGAAAAGCTTACATGGTCTTCTTAAGAAAATTCAACCCTCAATCAATGTTATCATTCACATTTACACGGGCATTTCCTTGTCACTTGAAATTCAACATTTTAGAAAAATGCTAGCTTTAAATTTCCCCGTGTACAATGTCAAGAGAGATTATTAACAACACTTATGAAAAATTTAGCCAAATATAATGTCAACTATTTTATTCCCCATAGTTAACTACCATAAGTGAGTGAGGAGGTTTATGGTAGGTTAAAAGCCAGCAAACTCAGTCAGTTCTGATGAGGATGGAGGCTTGACCATGCCCAACATATAGCATTAAATGCTCCAGCGCAAAAGTGTGATAAGTTAGCGGTGGAATGAGTGAGAAGGAAAGAGGGAGACAGATAATGACATGGATGGAAATAGTATCAAAAGATTTACAGTTTTTAGATACTAATGTGAAATTGTTTCAGATAGAGCTTAATGGTGAAAAAAGATCCGTACAGGTGACCAACTAGTTTGGAATTAAGCTTAACTATTGCTGTTGTTACTATTATCTACCATTTCATTTTTCGTCCTTTGATCTTACATTTGCCAGTTTCCAGAAATGTATCCAACCAAAAGCCTTTAACCATGATCGTCTGGTCAATTGTTTGGATCTTTTTCCGACCCCTTGAAATAGGTAGTCTAGTTCATTACATGTCTTGAACATATTGGTTTACATTGTACAGGCTTTAAACTCAAATACTACTCTACTGAATTATGATTAATCTGTAAAGTAGGATCTGCTAGGTTCCAATTCAAACCTAGAGATTTCCATCCAGATAGAAATCATCTGATTGAATCTTTCTTCCCCTCCTCCAATTAATCCTCAACAATCATCACATTGTGATGAAAATCAATTGCATGTCATAATATTATTTGAGACAAGGATTTCCCCCCTCCTCTCATGGTAATATTGTCCTCACCATAGAGACCATATTCCATCAGAGGAAAGGATTAATCAAATAAGAATTCAAATGATAAAAATCCCCTGCACCCCACCGCTACCAATCCAAAACTCATTTTTGCAGACTCAAACAAAAAATGTAAAAGGCGACAAAGTTTCATACCTCTAAGGCACTGGTCACTGTAGGAATAGCAGTTTCATTCATTGTTCCCTCTGCCTTCAAACATGCAAAAAAGTAACACAATCAAAACCAAGGACATTTCAATACCCAACATGAATACAAGAAGTATACTTGCTTCTCTGGAACTCCCTAAGGTTTCAAAACCAGCTATTACTCTAAACGTAACCTTCAAACAAAGGAGAACGCCAGAAATCTTGAACCACCAAGAACGCATTTAGTAGTGGGTTATCGCAGTATACAATATTCCATTATGCTCCATGAAAATTACAAGACATTTGCATAAATGCATAAAAGGGTGTGCAAGGGGCAAAGAACAGTATAATTCACTTAATACATTGAATTTCGAGAAATATTTAACTCATCAATCATTATATCGTCTAGAAATGCAGAAACATAACAATGAAGCTCCATGAAAACAAAGCCAACCAGATAGCTAGCGACTCATAATAAGAACAGAAAGAGCAAAAGCAGACAATAAAAACAGCAAGTACCTGAAAGAACATGGTAAGGATGTCAGAAGGAGAGACAGGGACAGACACAGTTTGCTGTTCAGGTCCTTCTTGTACTGGTTCTTCTTCTTGTTCCTGAGCTTGCTGTTGTTCTTCTTCTTCTGGGATTTGAGTTTCCTCTTCAACTGACCTTAATTTTGTAACATGGGAAAAAGGAAACTTACTCTTGGTGGAGTTCTTTAATGTCAAGTGCCTGAATGAATAGGGAACTCCATGGGATTGGAAATGGAGATTTGGAAGAAGAAGGGAAAGAGAGTGAGAAGGAATTGTGAGAGAATTGGGAGTGGAAATAAGAAGGGATGAGAGTGTGGCCATTGTATTTGATGGATTGTGTGAGAGCGAGAGAGGCTGCTGAGAGCCTGAGAGGTTTGAGTTTACTGTTTTCATCCCTCTATCCAATATCCAAACAGCGCAGAGGGTTTTCCTAGGTTGTGAATACTCGGACCGTATTAATTCAATCAGAGCCCTCACCATATTTTCTTTTTCAACTCTTTCTGTCCATAATTAAATAAGCTTAAGGGTTCTTTGGTTAAAATAAAAGACAAAATATTATCAATTTCAATTGAATTCTTTGTGATGGCTCCGAAAATAACTAATATTTGAAAATATTATCAGTACAAAATATTTTTAAAATTTTAACAGTAAAATAATTTTTTATTATTTAATTTTAATTTAAAAAATAAAATATATTTAACAAATTTTTATATATAAATCTTAATAATAAAATTTGCAAAATATAGAAAACTATTTCCTCCTTTAAAAAAATAAGTTATATTTTTTAAAAAATAATTTTATTTTTTTAATTAAAAAAACATTTTTCATTAACTATTTTTTTTAACTAATTTTTTTAAATGCTCTAAATACTAAAAAATGTGAGCAATATTTTTTTTTAAATATATTTTATGAAACAAACGTAGATCTTAACTTATAAAATTTTATATTAACTTTGAAATTTTAGTTTATTGAAATGTAATTAAAATAAAAGTTTATATCTAATTTGGTAAAACTTTAAACTAGATTTAATAATAAAAATTAGAATAGTCATATTTCCTTGCAAATTAAGGGAATATGAATTATTGGATTTAATTAAATAATTAAGCGAAAGTTTAAAAAAATTAATTTTCAATAATGAGTTCAATTATATTAAATTTGATCATTGAACTTATCAAAATAGTCAATCTTTTATTAATGATAAGTTATTTTTATTATTTTTTTATAAATAAAAATTATTACCGATCTTGCTCAAAATAAATTGATGATGTGGCCGAAATGAAGTTATGTTGTGATTGGTCCACCTGCAAGACAAAGAATGTGAGGTGGTTAGCGCTTACAGCAACCACTCAAACGTTCAAGTCAGTAAGTTAGAGAGAATGGCGAGTATAATCTTTACAACTCAGAGTATTGGTGTAAGAGAATAGTGTACATTTGTCTCTGTGATCATTTCCCTTTTATACTATAAGAAAATGTGGATAAATATAATATTTTCTAATAATCCGGTGATGATATGGCTGACTCGTTGGTAAAAGATCTTCACTAGCTAATTGATTGGAAATCCCGTGATTGCAAGCATAAAGGGGATTTGCTGGATTGTAACTGTTAACGGTAATTTTCATATGGAGTCTCGCCCTAAAGTTGAGAGCGCGAGTCTGTCTGACTTGAGGCCGACCTATCCTAAGACTAACTTATAGCGGCCGAGCCTTTTTTTCTCTCGGTTCTAGGCATCATATCGTCTGGGCCTTTCTTTCTATGAGTGGGACCGCGTATAGGTTTATTAGATCCTTGCCACGTGACTCTATTTTATGGTGACAGTTCACTGTCTACTTTGAGTGAGTCTTATGTAGTATCAAAGGTCCCCCGCTAATCTTCGATTCTTTAGATTCAAAGGTGACAATTATCTTCATGATTTGGGACATGTGGCTTGTTTGTCCGGACTGAGTGCACGATATCCTTGCATCCTTACTTACCCTTCCGACCAATCAGGTCCAATACCTTGTCTGGCAAAAAATCGATCAAAATGGTGTAGTAATGTCTTAATGACCTTACGGGCATTTTCTAGTCTTAACGTGCTTTCGAACTTTCTCTAGTCTTGACGAGCTTATGGGCATTTTCTAGCCATGTCCGTGCTTTCGGATTTTCTCCAACCTTGATGAGCTTTCAGACATTTTTTGTAATACCCGGCTAAAGTCTGGCATCGTAATTCCTATAGTCCGGTGGAATCTCGAATGTCGGACCTCTCTAGAAGGGAAATAGATATGGGATAGATATGTGTTTTTCCTATGTGTTCATGTTTTAAGTGTAAAGGAAATGAGTTTGTGAAAGAAAAGCCAGGTTCGGCCGCTGAAGGTGATGTTCGGCCGCCGAACATGCATGGCTTTTGGCTTCACGTTTGGCCGCCGAAGGTGGTCTGGCCAGCCACCTATAAAAGGCCCTAGGTCGGTGAATGGATAATATTTTCTTTTCCTTTCCACCTCAGAGGTGAGACCATGATCTTCCTTGGGTGATCTTCATGTTTTCTTCAAATCTTTCAAAGTTTTGATAAGTTTTCATGATGTTTTGAAGGTTTTGAGCAAAAAACCAAAGTTTTGAAGGTTGGAGACTTTGAGAGCGAGTTTCCCCATATCTCCACGTTAGGATTGTTAATCCTCTCGTTTTCAAGAGGTAAGTGAAGATCCTTAGCATCTTTTCATGTTTTATGACGGTTTTTATGGAGTTTTATGGGTAGAGATGCATGTTTAGGTTAAGTTGTGTTTTTGGTTGATTTGTGGTCAAAGCATGTGTAAGTGTTGTGTTGTGTTGTTTGTTGGGGTTTTAAGGTAGTTTTGGACCCCTTTGTGCATATACTTGAGTCTATGTGTGTTATGGACTTGTGGTTTGCATGATGATGAGTAAAGATGGGTGAAGTTTTGCATGAAACAGAGCAGGGTTCTGCCTTACTGAAGAACCTAGTTTCGGCCGCCGAAGGAAGGTTCGACCGCCGAACGTGCTAAGGAGGTGGTTTCGGCTGCCTAAGCTCACCCCCGAAAGTTTGGACTTTCGGCTCTAGAGGGGGTTTCGGCCGCCGAAAGTGCCGCCGAACATGCATGAGTTTTGTCTCTGGAAGGACTTTCGGCAGCTGAAGGTGCCGCCGAAAGTAGCTGAGTTTCGGCTCTGGAGAGGACTTTCGGCCGCCGAATGTGCCCTGTCCAGCCTTCTTTTGCATGTTTTCCTTGATTGTTTTAGGATGTTTTAAGGGGTTTTTGGGGAGGTTTATAGAGATGTTCTTGAGTTAGTTTGGTCCCTCATTTGAGTCCATCTGTGTAGGCACGGACCAGAGGAACCAAAGAGATCAGCAGTGAGCACTGCTTCAGAGTCAGTTCAGTTCAGAGTCAGCCAGAGGTGAGTGGAACTAAACTTAATCTTTTTAATTGAGAACTCAAATGCTTTTAGCATGTTTCATGCACCATGATTATGCAATAGGTTGATTGCATTAGAAATCTACGAATATGATGCATTGCATAATATGATGTTGATGTGGGTGGATGTTGGATGAGCCATTGGCCCTTGATATGAGATGATATGATGTGGTATGGAAGTCCAGGTCGAGGCCCATTCTACGCCCCTGGCATAGTGGATATGGTAAAGGGTCATTGGTGACAAGTCCATCCTTGATGTGATTTGTTTGTGATATGATGCATTTCATGGAAGCATATGGTATTTAAATTGTTTTATTGTTCTACTCACTGGGCTAGTATAGCTCACCCCACTTCCTTAACCCCAGTCTTACGGGTTCAGAGATTCACAGAGAGTATAGCAGGCTTGCTACGGGTCCCGGCGACCTTAAGTCGATTTGGATCCTAGCGCCGGTAGCGGTCCGGTTTTCGGGTCATTACAGATTGGTATCAGAGCCCTAGGTTCATATGGTCGGACCTAGATCGAGAGTGTCGGGCTCATAAAGGTTCTCGGCGGTCAAGCACAATAGGAAATCATGTCCACTAGGATAGGATGTTGAGTCCTGTCTCTATGATTGATGTATGTATATTGTTGTATGTGATGCTCATATGCTATGTTCTGTGTTGTTTTCCAGAGTTAAGATGCGAGGAACTCATCGATCTGCACGATTGACTGGAGTCCCACCGGAGAATGAGGGTACTGATGCTGGTCCTCCTGCGTTGCCACGGGCAATGTCTCAGAGATCAAGCAGGGCGAGTACGTCAAGGGACCCTAGAAGGTCTTTTGACGAGAGCAGAAGAGGAACAAATAGAGGAGGAAGGTCAGATGAAGTGAGGGAGGCTATGGATGTGGATCAGCAAAGAGAGGAAAGCAAGGGTATGGGCAGGTCTGAAGAGGGTATGGGAGAGTCTTAGGGAGGCGCCCAGGCCTCGGGGTTTGGTTATCCACCCCACTATCCACCCTTTCCACAGGGCCCGGGGTATCCAATGGGAGGTACGTCGGATTACTCTAGCTTTACCCCATATCCTACCTACATGCCTTATATGCCTTATATGCCTTATCCTCCTTTTTACCCATCATATCCCATGTATCCACCCTCACCTTTCCAGCCAAGTACAGCACACCCTGAACCTAGAGAAATAGCACCTCCTCCACCACCAAAACCAGTAGCACCTGTTGTCCAAGTACCTCAACCTAGCTCAGCTAGGGGAAGTAAAGTGAAAATGACAGAGTATCTGTAATACCCGGCTAGAATCCAGCACCGGAAGTTCTATTGTCTGGTGGAATTCGGGGTGTTGGGATTCTATATAAGGGTAGGAGTTATGTTTTCAAAGTGTTATGATGTGTTTTATGGTTTTACAGTTTGATAGTTTTGAGGTGAAATGAACCAAGGCAGAGGAGCCAAGTTCGGCCGCCGAAGATAAGTTCGGCCGCCGAAAGTGCCCAATGTTCGGCTTCCGAAGGTCAAGTTCGGCCCCCGAATGTTGCATGGTTTTGCAGGCGATTCGGCAGCCGAAGCTGAGTTGGTCAGCCAGCTTTTGAGCAATCCTTAGTCAGCATTTGGGACAGGTGTTATGTCTAACTTGTTGCCAGAAGCTTGGCCACGTCTCCTATGCTTTCTTTGCTAAGTTTGAGCAGCTCATGCAGGAGTTTGCTCGTTTACCAAGTTTTGAAAGTTTTGAAGCAAAAAGTGAGCTTTGGAGAGTTAGTGAGGGTGAAGAAGAGTTGATCCATTTTCCTTTGTTTAGATCACTCATCTTCTTGTTCCAGGAGGTAAGTGATGTTCTTGAATATGTTTTCTGAAGGTTTTAGGGGGATTTGTGGAAGGAGATGCATGTTTAGGTTCTTAATGATAGTTTTGATGAGTTATGCATGTATACATGTTTCTGTGTTATGTTTGATTTGTTGTTTGGGGTTATGAGATAGTTTTGGACCCCTGTGATCATATACATGAGTATATGTGTGTTGAGGAGTTGGAGTATATATGGGTTGAGTGGTTGAAGGGAAGGAGGAGATGGTTTGCCGTTGAAGCTGAGTTCTTGATGAACTCAGGTTCGACAGCCGAAGGTTCATTCGGCCGCCGAACCTCTTGCATGGTGGCTTAGGCTGCCACAGCTTGCCCCCGCGAGTTGTGCATGTTCGGCTCTGTTTGGGGGATTCGGCCGCCGAAGGTGCCGCCGAAGATGCTTGAGTTTCGTCTCTGGAGAGGACTTTCGGCCGCCGAACCTGCCGCCGAAAGTGTCCTGTCCAGCTTTCTTTTGCATGCTTTGCATGGATAGTTGAGTGAGTATAAGGGGATTCTTGGGGAAGTTTAAGAGAGTTATTCTACGCTTGTTTGGTCCCTCATTTGAGTCCATCTGTATAGGTACAGACCAGAGGAACCAGAGAGAGCAGCAGTGAGTACTGCTCCAGAGATTCAGAGCCTGCAGAGTCAGTCAGTCCAGATAGCCAAAGGTGAGTGGAACTAAACTGATGACTTTTAATTGAACCACAAACTGCTTTTAGCATATCTCATGCATCATGTTTATGCCATAGGTTGATTGCATTAGTAGTCACGAATATGTTGCATTGCATTGTTATTTGGTGATGTGAGTGAATGCTGAATGATCCAATAGTCTCAGACAGGAAGTCCAGGAGCCTTTGACTACGCCCTGGCAGGTATAGCAAAGTCCAGGAGCCTTTGACTACGCCCTGGCAGGTATATAGTAAAGTCCAGGAGCCTTTGACTACGCCCTGGCAATGGTAAGTACAGAGGTGTTATATACACATATACATATATGACAGGAAGACCAGGTGCTCGATTCTACGCCCTGGCACAGAGTTACTGGGACTATGTGGTGACAGGTTTACTCTTGATGTGGCTTGTTTGTGATATGATGCATTTCATGCGATCATATTTTACTGAGATGTTTTACTATTCTACTCACTGGGCTATAGAGCTCATCCCACTCCCTTAACCCCAGTTTTGCAGGTTCAGTGTACAGTGGACAGGGACAGTCCAGCAGGGTACAGGAAAAGTAGAGAGATCTGTAATAGCTTAGAGTGGACATGTAATATTAAAGAGATGTAATAGTTGTTGCTTGACCTAGTGATGTATGTTTTGTACATGATCTGTATATGTATATATGTTTTCCTGTATGTGAAAACCAGGCTTAACAGGTATGAGTTAACCCATCTAGAGCAAGCTCTAGTCAGGGATACAGAGTACAGAGTACATGAGTACAGAGTACAGAGACAGTGCATGCACAGGTTAAGCCTTGGTTCAGAAAAGAGTTTTATTTTCACAGAAAAAATGTATGATCATGTATAAGGTGTACAGGTACACAGAGAGTATAGCAGGCTTGCTACGGGTTCTGGCGGCCTTAAGCCGACCTGAATCCTAGCGCCGGTGACGGTCCATTTTGGGGTCGTTACAGATTGGTATCAGAGCCCTAGGTTCACATGATCGGACCTATAGAGACAGTGTTGGGCTCAGACAGGTTAGAAGTGGTCAAGCACAATAGGAAATCATGTCCACTAGGATAGGGTCTTGAGTCCTATCTGCTATGATATGCCATGAGTGTCGTATGTGTATGATTGATGTTTATGTGCTAAGTGGTATGTTATATGTTGTGTTTCCAGAATAAAGATGCGAGGAACTCGTCGATCAGCTCGATTGACTGGAGTCCCACCAGAGAATGAGAGACCAGCTGCTCGTCCTCCTGCATTGCCAAGGGCAAGGTCTCAGAGATCTAGCAGGGAAGGTACGTCAATAGACCCTAGAAGGTCTGTCAACGAGAGCAGAAGAGGTACAGCTAGGGGAGGAAGATCAGAGGAAAGGAGGGAAGCTATGGAGATTGATCAGTCTAGAGATGACAGCATGGGAATAGGCAGTTTTGAGGAAGGTATGGGAGAGTCGCAGGGAGGTGCTCAGACCTCAGGTTTTGGCTATCCAGAGTATCCGATGGGAGGTATGTCGGAGTACTCGAGTTTTGTGCCATATCCTCCTTATATGCCTTATATGCCTTATCCTTACTATCCACCATATCCGATGTATCCCTCTTCCCCTACCCATCCAAGTGCAGCACACCTAGAGCCAAATGAACCAGTATTACCACCAGAACCAGTAGCCCCTGTTGTTGACAGACATGACCCTAGCTCATCTGGAGGTAAAGTCCAAATGACGGAGTACTTGAAATTGGATGCTCCTAAATACAACACGGGAGATGATCCATTTGATTACCTTAGAGCAGTTAGGATGATAACCAGTGAATTGGGAGCAGATGATAGGAGAGCCATTGAGATGGCAGGTTTCACACTAAAATGCAAGAAAGCCAGAGAATGGTTTAAGAATTATGTGGAGCCTAGAATGGACAGCATGTCATGGGGAGAGTTCGCCAATGAGTTTGCAGGGTGGGCTTTTCCTGACAGTTCGAGGGAGATGAAAGTAATTGAATTTGAACAGTTGAGACAGACAGATGAGATGAGTGTTGATGAATTCACAGATAAGTTCCTAGATCTGCTTCAGTACGTGGGTCAAGCCTATGATACTGATCAAAAGAAAGCAAGGAGATATACTATGAGACTGCATCCCAGGTATGCTTCCTTGATTCTTCCAGCAGAAAAGGAGAGTTTCCATACCATAGTAGACGCAGCCAGGAAAATGGAAGCTAGTGCCACTATTCAGAAACAGTCAAAGGCACAGGCTTCGGGTTCTAAAGCCCCCACACCAAGCAGTAAAAGATGGGATAGAGCAAAAGGAACAAAGAGTAAGTTCTGGAGTAAAGTCAAGTCAGGTCTGGGAATAGGTAGTGGCTCAAGCTCTGGCACAGCTTCAGTCTGCAGACGATGCGGAAAACCACATGGAGGAATTTGTCGGTTGGGATCTACAGCTTGTTTTCGATGTGGACAGGAAGGGCATATTGCTCGGGATTGTCCGCAGATGACTTTTGCACCATCCCAGCAGATGAGTTCAGGCAGTGTGGTACAGCCAGTTGTACGGCCAGCAGCTCCAGTCATGCCTCAGACTAGTGGCAGAGGTAGAGGGAGAGGGGTAGCCTCTACTTCAGCAGCAGGTTCCCGAGGTGGAAATCCGGTAGCCCCAGCACGGATTTTCACAGTGACACAGGAGGAGGCTAACACGTCGAACACAGTGGTGTCAGGTAATCTCATCATTGGGTGTTCAGATGTGTATGCTTTGATGGACCCCGGTGCTTCTCATTCCTTTATTGCTTCGAGAGCCATAGAGCGCTTGGGTTTGATCAGTTCTGAGTTAGAGTATCCTCTCTGGGTCAGTGGACCTAGATGTGACCCATCAGTGGCAGTGTCAGTCTGTCGTTTCAGTCCAGTATTCATAGAGGGTAGATGCCTTCCAGCTGACCTTGTGGTTCTAGACTTGACAGATTTTGATGTCATTCTAGGGATGGATTGGTTATCTACATATAGTGCTACGTTGGACTGTCGAGAGAAGCTAGTGAGTCTCAGAGACCAGGATGGGTCAGAGTGTGTCTTCAGAGGAGACAGGAGAGGTACACCCAGAGGTATGATTTTAGCCCTTCAGGCTCGTCGTTTGCTTAGGAGGGGTTGTCAGGGGTTTCTAGCTCATGTGAGAGAGCTAGACAGTCAGGTGAGGGAACCAGCCACAGTACCAGTAGTCCGAGAGTTTCTCGATGTGTTCTCAGACGATTTGCCAGGACTACCACCTGATAGGGAGATAGGGTTTGAAATTGAATTACTGCCAGGTACCAGACCTATCTCTATTCCTCCCTACAGGATGGCGCCAGCTGAGTTAACAGAGTTGAAAGAAAAGTTGCAGGACTTGGTAGATAAGGGTTTCATCCGCCCTAGTACCTCACCGTGGGGTGCTCCAGTACTCTTTGTCAGAAAGAAGGATGGATCCCTCAGACTTTGTATCGACTATAGACAGTTGAACAAGGTCACTATCAAGAATAGGTATCCCTTACCTCGGATTGATGATCTATTTGACCAGCTAGCTGGAGCAGGTTGTTTCTCGAAAATAGATCTGAGATCTGGGTATCATCAGTTGAGAGTCAGAGAGGCAGATGTGCCTAAGACAGCTTTCCGGACCAGATATGGGCATTATGAGTTCTTAGTGATGCCGTTCGGGTTGACTAACGCCCCTGCAGCATTTATGGATCTCATGAACAGGGTATTTAGTGAGTTTCTGGATCACTTTGTCATTGTGTTTATCGATGATATCTTAGTGTATTCCAGAGATGCAGAGGAGCATGCCCAGCATCTGAGGATCATTCTGCAGACACTGAGAGAGCATCGTTTATATGCCAAGTTCTCGAAGTGTGAGTTTTGGTTACGGAGCATTGCCTTCTTGGGACATGTGGTATCAGCAGAGGGTATTGAGGTAGATCCCAAGAAGATAGAGGCTGTAGCTAACTGGCCCAGACCCACGACAGTGACTGAGATTAAAAGCTTTCTGGGACTGGCAGGTTACTACAGGAGGTTCGTTCATAACTTCTCAAAGATAGCAGCTCCTATGACCAAATTGACTCAGAAGAACCAGAAGTTTATCTGGTCAGACCAGTGTGAAGAGAGCTTTGAGGAGCTCAAGAGGAGATTGACAACAGCACCAGTGTTAGCTCTGCCTGTCAGTAATGAAGAGTTCACAGTGTTCTGTGATGCATCTCGAGTGGGATTGGGTTGTGTATTGATGCAGAGTGATAGAGTCATAGCTTATGCTTCTAGACAGTTGAAGAAGCACGAGTTGAATTACCCTACCCATGACCTAGAGATGGCAGCAGTTATCTTTGCACTTAAGATGTGGCGGCATTACCTCTACGGGGTTAAATGCGAGATCTTCACCGATCACAAGAGTTTACAGTACATCTTAAGTCAGAGAGAGCTGAATTTGCGGCAGAGAAGATGGGTCGAATTGCTCAGTGATTATGATTGTAAGATCCAGTATCATCCGGGTAAGGCGAATGTTGTCGCAGACGCCCTAAGCCGGAAGTCACTAGGCAGTTTATCCCATATAGCAGCAGAACGGAGACCGGTTGTGAGGGAACTTTATAAGCTCTTTGACGAGGGATTACAGCTAGAGTTGTCTGGTACAGGTGCGTTGATAGCACAGATGAGAGTGACACCTGTGTTTCTGGAGCAGATAGCTCAGAGACAGCATGAGGACCCTGAGTTGATGAAAATTGCCAGGACTGTTCAGTCAGGCAACAATGCAGAGTTCAGATTTGACAGCAAAGGGATCCTTCGCTATGGGAGTCGACTTTGTGTACCAGATAGGGGCAGTGTGAAGGAAGGCATTATGAGGGAAGCTCATAATGCGAGGTATAGTGTTCACCCAGGAGCCACCAAGATGTATCAGGATTTGAAAAGGGTTTATTGGTGGCCAGCCATGAAGAAGGAAGTGGCGCAGTTCGTGACAGCCTGTGAGGTTTGTCAGAGGGTGAAATTAGAGCATCAGAAACCAGCCGGAATGCTTAACCCATTACCGATTCCAGAGTGGAAATGGGAGAACATAGCCATGGATTTTGTAGTGGGTTTACCAGTAGCGTCCAACAGGATAGACTCGATATGGGTGATTGTGGACAGACTCACGAAATCTGCTCATTTTCTTCCAGTACGGAGTAACTATTCTGTGGATAAGTTGGCACAGGTGTATCTGGATGAGATAGTGAGATTACATGGAGTTCTAGTGTCTATAGTTTCAGACAGAGGACCTCAGTTTACCTCCCGCTTTTGGCGGAGTCTGCAAAGTGCGATGGGCACGCGATTGGATTTTAGTACTGCTTTCCACCCACAGACTGATGGACAGTCAGAAAGGACCATCCAGACCATAGAGGATATGCTTCGACTATGTGTGTTAGACTTTGGCGGTTCTTGGAGGCAGCATCTACCTTTGGTGGAGTTTGCCTACAATAACAGTCATCATGCTAGCATTGGGATGGCTCCTTATGAAGCATTATATGGGAGGAAGTGCAGATCACCTGTTTGCTGGGAAGAGGTAAGAGAAAAAGCTCTTGCAGGGCCAGAGTTAGTAGAGATGACCAGTAGAATGGTGCCCATGATCAGAGAGAGAATCAGAACAGCTCAGAGTAGACAGAAAAGTTATGCAGACGTTCGCAGAAAGCAGTTAGAGTTTCAGGAGGGTAATTGGGTATTGCTAAAAGTGTCTCCAATGAAAGGAGTGGTTCGTTTTGGGAAGAAAGGTAAATTGGCTCCACGGTACATTGGACCCTTTGAGGTGTTGCAGAGGATCGGGAATGTGTCGTATAAGCTGGATTTACCTGCTTCTATGAAGAGAATTCACCCGGTATTTCATGTTTCTATGCTACGACAGTTTGTGTCAGATCCGAATCAGGTTCTGAGTGAGCCTGAGGTGGAGATTCATACGGATCTCACCTATATAGAGCAGCCAGTGCGGATTCTGGACACGCAGATCAGACAGCTAAGGAACAAGGAGATTCCAATGGTGAAAGTTTTATGGAACCACCATAATCTAGAAGAGTGCACCTGGGAGACGCGGGAGTCTATGCTCCAGCAGTATCCACATCTGTTTTGAGGTTAGTTTCCTCCTTGTGTTTTGTTTTTGTTGGTTTAGGAACATTCGAGGACGAATGTTCGTAAGGAGGGGAGAATGTAATACCCGGCTAGAATCCGGCACCGGAAGTTCTATTGTCTGGTGGAATTCGGGGTGTTGGGATTCTATATAAGGGTAGGAGTTATGTTTTCGAAGTGTTATGATGTGTTTTATGGTTTTACAGTTTGATAGTTTTGAGGTGAAATGAACCAAGGCAGAGGAGCCAAGTTCGGCCGCCGAAGATAAGTTCGGCCGCCGAAAGTGCCCAATGTTCGGCTTCCGAAGGTCAAGTTCGGCCCCCGAATGTTGCATGGTTTTGCATGCGATTCGGCAGCCGAACTTGAGTTGGTCAGCCAGCTTTTGAGCAATCCTTAGTCAGCATTTGGGACAGGTGTTATGTCTAACTTGTTGCCAGAAGCTTGGCCACGTCTCCTATGCTTTCTTTGCTAAGTTTGAGCAGCTCATGCAGGAGTTTGCTCGTTTACCAAGTTTTGAAAGTTTTGAAGCAAAAAGTGAGCTTTGGAGAGTTAGTGAGGGTGAAGAAGAGTTGATCCGTTTTCCTTTGTTTAGATCACTCATCTTCTTGTTCCAGGAGGTAAGTGATGTTCTTGAATATGTTTTCTGAAGGTTTTAGGGGGATTTGTGGAAGGAGATGCATGTTTAGGTTCTTAATGATAGTTTTGATGAGTTATGCATGTATACATGTTTCTGTGTTATGTTTGATTTGTTGTTTGGGGTTATGAGATAGTTTTGGACCCCTGTGATCATATACATGAGTATATGTGTGTTGAGGAGTTGGAGTATATATGGGTTGAGTGGTTGAAGGGAAGGAGGAGATGGTTTGCCGTTGAAGCTGAGTTCTGAATGAACTCAGGTTCGGCAGCCGAAGGTTCATTCGGCCGCCGAACCTCTTGCATGGTGGCTTAGGCTGCCACAGCTTGCCCCCGCGAGTTGTGCATGTTCGGCTCTGTTTGGGGGATTCGGCCGCCGAAGGTGCCGCCGAAGATGCTTGAGTTTCGTCTCTGGAGAGGACTTTCGGCCGCCGAACCTGCCGCCGAAAGTGTCCTGTCCAGCTTTCTTTTGCTTGCTTTGCATGGATAGTTGAGTGAGTATAAGGGGATTCTTGGGGAAGTTTAAGAGAGTTATTCTACGCTTGTTTGGTCCCTCATTTGAGTCCATCTGTATAGGTACAGACCAGAGGAACCAGAGAGAGCAGCAGTGAGTACTGCTCCAGAGATTCAGAGCCTGCAGAGTCAGTCAGTCCAGATAGCCAAAGGTGAGTGGAACTAAACTGATGACTTTTAATTGAACTACAAACTGCTTTTAGCATATCTCATGCATCATGTTTATGCCATAGGTTGATTGCATTAGTAGTCACGAATATGTTGCATTGCATTGTTATTTGGTGATGTGAGTGAATGCTGAATGATCCAATAGTCTCAGACAGGAAGTCCAGGAGCCTTTGACTACGCCCTGGCAGATATAGCAAAGTCCAGGAGCCTTTGACTACGCCCTGGCAGGTATATAGTAAAGTCCAGGAGCCTTTGACTACGCCCTGGCAATGGTAAGTACAGAGGTGTTATATACACATATACATATATGACAGGAAGACCAGGTGCTCGATTCTACGCCCTGGCACAGAGTTACTGGGACTATGTGGTGACAGGTTTACTCTTGATGTGGCTTGTTTGTGATATGATGCATTTCATGCGATCATATTTTACTGAGATGTTTTACTGTTCTACTCACTGGGCTATAGAGCTCATCCCACTCCCTTAACCCCAGTTTTGCAGGTTCAGTGTACAGTGGACAGGGACAGTCCAGCAGGGTACAGGAAAAGTAGAGAGATCTGTAATAGCTTAGAGTGGACATGTAATATTAAAGAGATGTAATAGTTGTTGCTTGACCTAGTGATGTATGTTTTGTACATGATCTGTATATGTATATATGTTTTCCTGTATGTGAAAACCAGGCTTAACAGGTATGAGTTAACCCATCTAGAGCAAGCTCTAGTCAGGGATACAGAGTACAGAGTACATGAGTACAGAGTACAGAGACAGTGCATGCACAGGTTAAGCCTTGGTTCAGAAAAGACTTTTATTTTCACAGAAAAAATGTATGATCATGTATAAGGTGTACAGGTACACAGAGAGTATAGCAGGCTTGCTACGGGTTCTGGCGGCCTTAAGCCGACCTGAATCCTAGCGCCGGTGACGGTCCATTTTGGGGTCGTTACAGTATCTGAAGTTGGATGCTCCCAAATTCAATACGGGAGACGATCCATTTGAGTATCTCAGAACGGTTAAGATGATAACCGATGAGTTAGGAGCTGATGATAGCAGAGCCATTGAGATGGCAGGGTTCACACTGAAATGCAAGAAAGCTCGAGAGTGGTTCAAGAATTATGTGGACCCCAGGTTGGACAGCATGTTGTGGGGAGAGTTCGCCAATGAATTTGCTGGGTGGGCTTTTCCTGACAGTTTCAGGGAGATGAAAGTAATAGAATTTGAATAGCTGAGACAGACGGAAGAGATGAGTGTAGATGAATACACTGACAAGTTCCTGGAATTGCTACAGTATGTGGGTCAGGCTTATGACACTGACCAAAAGAAGGCAAGGAGATATACTATAAGACTTCATCCCAGGTATTCCTCCTTGATTCTTCCAGCAGAGAAAGAGAGTTTCCACTCTATAGTGGATGCGGCCAGGAAGATGGAGGCCAGTGCCATCATTCAGGGAACAGTAAAACAGCAAGTGGCACAGCCTTCGCTTCTAAGACCCCCAGTGCAGTAGCTTCAGGCAGCAAGAAATGGTGAAAGGCAAAAGTGAAAAAGAACAAGTTCTGGAGTAAGATCAAGGCTGGTCTGGGAATGGGTAGTAGCTCAAGCTCTGGCACAGACAGTCCAGTATGTATGAGTTGTGGAAAGTCACACAGAGGAGTTTATCGATTGGGATCTACAGCCTGCTATAATTGTGGGCAGGAGGGGCATTTTGCATGGGAATGTCCTAAGGCGACCTTTATGGCTATAACAGCCCGGAAACCAATACCCCTCTGTAACGGCCCGAACTGCTACCGGCGCTAGGATCCAGATCGGCTTAAGGCCGCCGGGACCCGTAGCAAGCCTGACATATATCCTATCACCTGGTCAAATCCCATACATGATCTAAACAATAACATAAAAACTTAAAACATTTGATCTAATTACCGAGCTTGACCTGTATGCTACATAACTGAAAACATAAAAGAACCCCATACTAGAGCCCTCATCAAAACTCTAGCTGGGTCAACACAACATATATCAAGCCGGAGTCACATCCAATGAACCAAAACTAACCTGTGCATGCATCAAAAACCATAAGCATAGGACCTCCACTAGGGTCCTCATCAAACTCTAACGTGGTAAACAACACATGCCACAAGTTTAGTTCAAACACAACTCAACATCTGACATAACATTACATACATCATGTACTAAACAGGGACTAACCAAGTCTTAGGGCCAAGCACAATACTAATACATAACCATAACTCTACTATACTTGCATTACATTACATTTCATTATCTTACAATCCATTATATCAATTTACATTACATGGCCACACTAAAGGTACTAATCTATTACATAAGCAAAACCTTAACTCTTGAGACTTTCCAATCTTCCTCAGACCTACAACACTGGGGTTAGGGGAGAGGGGTGAGCTAAAAAGCCCAGTGAGTAGAAACAATAAAAAAAGTTCATTAATTACATGCTTTTATGAAATGCGTCATAGCACAAACAATTCACATCACGGATTAGACATGACCTCCAAAGCTCCCTCTGTCGGTGCTCGGCCCTCAAAGCAGCTCACACAGGACTTTCATTACAAAACATGGTGCCCGGCCCCCGAAGGAGCTCACACAAGACTTTCTACATGGTGCCTAGCCCTCAAAGGAGCTCCACAGGACTTCTCTTGTCGTGACAGATCGTGGGCCATTGGGGTCGCCTTGGTCCATCCACATCAACAGTAAATAATGCAATGTGTCATATTCGTGTAACTAGTGCAATCAACCTATTACATATAAACATGATGCATGAACATGCTGTAGGCATTTGATTTCGTAAAATAAAAGATTGAGTTCAGTTCTACTCACCTCTAGCAGACGTTGGACTGACTCTGCAACAGCTAACACTGATTGCCTCCTCGGTCCCTTAGGTCCGATCCTACACAGGTGGACTCGAATGAGGTGCCAAACACACTCTAAACAACTCAAAAACAACTCCCCAAAAACCCTCTAAAACATCACTTAAACAAGCATAGGAAACAGCCATGAAAGGGCTGGACAGGGCACTTTCGGCGGCACTTTCGGCGGCCGAAGGTCCCTTCCAGAGCCGAAAGCCATGCAGGTTCGGCGGCAGGTTCAGCGGCCGAAGCCTCTCTCCAGATCCGAAAGTCAGGCACTTTCGGCGGCCGAAAGTCTGCTCCAGATCCGAAACACAACTTTCGGGGACAAGGTTAGGCGGCCAATCCATGCATCCACAGGCAGGTTCGGCGGTCGAAACTACCTTCGGCGGCCGAACCTGAATTCATCAGAACTCAGCCTCTCGTGCATACCAGCCTCCAAAACCTTACCAAACACCCCAAACAAGCACCCAACCTTTTAAAAACATGCATAAACCCTTAACCATGCACAAAGGAGCTTAAACAAACTTAAACTCCCACAAAGAACATCATAAAGCATACATAAATAGCTTATGACCCACATAAGCCAAAACCATCAAAACTACTCAAAACCTCACTTGCTCTCTCCCAATCATGCATACACTCTCCCACATACATAAAGGAGCATAAACTAACATAAACTCCTCAACACAAACATCACATAACATACATTGGGCATAAAACTCACATAAACCTAAACATGCATATCTACCCATACTCAACCATCAAAACATCATTAAACTTACTTAAAACTTCATTAAAACGCAAGGAAAACAAGGATATACACTTACCTCTTGAAGATCGAGGGGTGGTGCGATCCCTAACTCGGAGGTGTGGAGGATCCAAGCTCCAAAAGTCTCCAAGCTCCCAAAACTCCTATTTAAGCTTCAAAACTTCAAAACAAGGGTAGAACTCATGAAAACTTGAGGGATGGGTAGAGAAAACATGAAAACGACCAAAGGAGGGCATAAACTCACCTGAGCTCGAGAATGGGGAGAAAACTCGCCCATTTCCGATCTGAGGGCTCTTTATAGGTGGCCTGGTCAACAACCTTCGGCAGCCTAACGTGCCCCCTAAACTCATGCATGTTCGGCTGGTTCGGCGGCCGAACCTTGGTTAGTTCAAACAAAGCTTTCGGAGGCCAAAAGCGCTCCCGAAACCTTCCCATGTTCGGCGGTCGAACTTCACTTTCGGCGGCCGAACCTGGCAAATGCCTCCTTGGTCTTTTCTTTTCAAAACTCAATTCCTTTTCCATTTAAAACCATAAAAATCATGTGAAAACATTTTAGAAATACATTTTACCCCTCTAGAAGACTCTGGCATCATCAAAATTCCTGATTCCAATGGAGATTCCTCCGGAAGGTAGGGATTCCGATGCCGAAATCTAGCCGGGTATTACATTCTTTCCCCCTTTAAGAACATTCGTCCCTGAATGTTCCACAAACAACCAAGCAATC
The DNA here is from genome assembly GCF_001659605.2 of Manihot esculenta. Classification (NCBI taxonomy): domain Eukaryota; kingdom Viridiplantae; phylum Streptophyta; class Magnoliopsida; order Malpighiales; family Euphorbiaceae; genus Manihot; species Manihot esculenta. The sequence continues at coordinate 33,121,372 of NC_035177.2, read as the reverse complement.
TCAAATCATAGCATCAAGCATACATAAACAAGCAAGCAAACAAGCAAGCAAAACTCAAAAACCTCTCTTCTAAAAGAGAGACACGAGTACTGCTGAAGTAAAAACTCTTGGGTCTTCCTAGGCCCTTACTACCAACCAGTGGTGATTTCCACAAACCTTTCTCCATCGGGATTTCCTTGTTCCTCAGCTTCTTGACTTGTGTGTCAATGATCTGCACTAGCTACTCAACATAGGTGAGACCTCCTGCGATCTCCACCTCTGGTTCTTTAAGAACCCTACTAGGACCTGACACGAACTTCCATAACATGGAACATGGAAATCCGAATGGATTCTTCTCCATAGGAAAATCACCCTAACCAAAAGAAACACCTTAGCAATACCCAACCTACTCCTGAAACTCAACACACTTCCACTGCGCTACTCTGATCCTTTCTCTTCTCTCTCCTCTTCTCTACTAAACTATACTATCCCTAACTCTCAACAGGTAGGGAATACCTGCTCTTGGTAGTGACCTTGTCCGACTGCCTAAAGTCGACACAGGGTCTCGAGGATTCATCCTGCTTTTCCCATTACAACACTAGAGCAATCCAGGGTGAGATACTAGGTCGGATAAAACCCTTGTCTACCAAGCTCTTACAACTGCTCTAACAACTCTTAAAACTCTACAGGTACCATCCTGTAGGGAGGGATAGAGAAAAACTCTAGCTCCCTGACAGATGGCAAACCTGACAACTCACCTGGGAAAATATCTAAAACTCTCTCTAACAATTGGCACTGAGGCTGGTTCCCTGACCTGACTGCTAAACTCTCAACAAGAACTAGAACCCTCTGACAACCCCTCCTACGTACCCTACGAACCTGACAGGCTGACATCAAACCTTTAGGCATCCCTACAATGTCCCCTCAGCAAACCACCTCTGACCCATCCTATCCTCATAATCCGACTACCTTGTCTCTGCAGACCAAGATAGCACCACGAGTAGAAAACCAATCCATCCCTCGATTGACGTCCAAACAGTCAAGTCTAGGACCTCAAAGTCGGGTGGAAGGCATCTACCCTCAACTGACACAGAACTGGACCGGCAGACTGACTCTGCCACAGATGGATCACACTCGGGTCCACTGACCCAAAGAGAACACTCGAGCCTAGAAGTTATCAACTTAACCTCTCGACGGCTCCTAGAGCAACTAAAGAAAAAGAAGCACTAGGGTTCACAAAAACATACACATTTGAACATTCAAAAGTGAGCGTACCTGACACCACCGTGTTCAATGTGTCTGCCTCCTGCTGAGCTTGGGTGAAAATCCGAACTGGAGCTGACGGACCTTCTCCACGGAAACCTGAGGAATGAGGGGCTGACCCTCTCCCTCTATCTCGACCACAGACCTGAAAACATGGCTGAAGCTGCTGGCTGGGCCGCTCTTCCTGAAGCTGTCCACTGGGACTGAGCCAACCAGGGTGCAGTAGGACACTCACGTGCTATGTGCCCTTCCTGCCCGCACCTAAAACAAGCTGATGTCCCAATACGGCAGACTCCCTTATGCGGCCTTCCACACCTCAAGCACCTTGAACTGCCTAAGCCAGAGCTTGAGCCACCAAAACCCAGACTAGCCTTCAAATTCTTCCAGAACTTCTTCTTCGACCTTCTGAGGCCTCTGCCCCACTTCTTACTTTTCGTGGCGGCTATACTCAAAGTGGAGGGATCAATCCCCCCTGAACCTGAGATTCTGGAATCCTGAGTCTGAGCATCCTCCTGAGAATCTCCCATGCCTTCCTCTGGCACTCTGATTCCCAAACTGACATCCCTTCTCTGAACATCCAACTCTACTTCCCTCATACTAGCTGACATCCTTCTTGGAGCCATTCCTTCTCTGCTCACATCAAAAGACCTTCCAGGGTCCCTTGATGTTCCCCATCTGCTGACTCCCTACGACTGCGCTCTTGGCAGGGCAGGGGGAAAGGTGTCCATACCTTCCCTCTCATATAGAACTCCAGTTGATTCCACAGATCGACGAGTGCCTCGCATCCTAGCTCCTCTGAAGAACAACACACAAGCATACAAGCATTAGCATCATACGGTTCATATGGAAACACATGAACCTGCAAACATACATAGCATTCATAGCATATCATACATATCATAACATTAATGCACATGCATGAAATCATGGCATTTCACATCATCATTCATAGAAGGCAGGACTCGACATCCTATCCTAGTGGACATGATTTTGCCTATTATGCTTGCCCTTCTATGACCTCTATGAGCCCAACACGCTTTAGGTCCGACCATATGAACTTAGGGCTCTCTACACCCCATCAGTCCGATCATTTGAACCTAGGGCTCTGATACCAATCTGTAACAGCCCGAAAATCGATACCCTTCTATAACGGCCCGAACCGCTACCGGCGCTAGGATCCAGATCGGCTTAAGTCCGCCGGGACCCGTAGCAAGCCTGAGATACATCCTATCACCTGGTCAAATTCCATACATGATCAAAATAATAACATAAAAACTTAAAACATTTGATGTAATTACCGAGCTTGACCTGTATGCTACATAACTGAAAACATAAAAGAACCCCATACTAGAGCCCTCATCAAAACTCTAGCTGGGTCAACACAACATACATCAAGCCGGAGTCACATCCAATGAACCAAAACTAACCTGTGCATGCATCAAAAACCATAAGCATAGGACCTCCACTAGGGTCCTCATCAAACTCTAATGTGGTAAACAACACATGCCACAAGTTTAGTTCAAACACAACTCAACATCTGACATAACATTACATACATCATGTACTAAACAGGGACTAACCAAGCCTTAGGGCCAAGCACAGTACTAATACATAATCATAACTCTACTATACTTGCATTACATTACATTTCATTATCTTACAATCCATTATATCAATTTACATTACATGGCCACACTAAAGGTACTAATCTATTACATAAGCAAAACCTTAACTCTTGAGACTTTCCAATCTTCCTCAGACCTGCAACACTGGGGTTAGGAGAGAGGGGTGAGCTAAAAAGCCCAGTGAGTAGAAACAATAAAAACAGTTCATTAATTACATGCTTTTATGAAATGCGTCATAGCACAAACAATTCACATCACGGATTGGACATGACCTCCAAAGCTCCCTCTGTCGGTGCCCAGCCCTCAAAGCAGCTCACACAGGACTTTCATTACATAACATGGTGCCCGGCCCCCGAAGGAGCTCACACAGGACTTTCTACATGGTGCCCGGCCCTCAAAGGAGCTCCACAGAACTTCTCTTGTCGTGACAGATCGTGGGCCATTGGGGTCGCCTTGGTCCATCCACATCAACAGTAAATAATGCAATGCGTCATATTCGTGTAACTAGTGCAATCAACCTATTACATATAAACATGATGCATGAACATGCTGTAGGCATTTGATTTCGTAAAATAAAAGATTGAGTTCAGTTCTACTCACCTCTGGTAGACGCTGGACTGACTCTGCAACAGCTAACACTGATGGCCTCCTTGGTCCCTCGGGTCCGATCCTACACAGGTGGACTCGAATGAGGTGCCAAACACACTCTAAATAACTCAAAAACAACTCCCCAAAAACCCTCTAAAACATCACTTAAACAAGCATAGGAAACAGCCATGAAAGGGCTGGACAGGGCACTTTCGGCGGCCGAAGGTCCCTTCCATAGCCGAAAGCCATGCAGGTTCGGCGGCAGGTTCGGCGGCCGAAGCCTCTCTCCAGATCCGAAAGTCAGGCACTTTCGGCGGCCGAACATCACTTTCGGTGGCCGAAAGTCTGCTCCAGATCCGAAACACAACTTTCAGGGGCAAGGTTAGGCGGCCAATCCATGCATCCACAGGCAGGTTCGGCGGCCGAAACTACCTTCGGCGGCCGAACCTGAATTCATCAGAACTCAGCCTCTCGTGCATACCAGCCTCCAAAACCTTACCAAACACCCCAAACAAGCACCCAACCTTTTAAAAACATGCATAAACCCTTAACCATGCACAAAGGAGCTTAAACAAACTTAAACTCCCACAAAGAACATCATAAAGCATACATAAATAGCTTATGACCCACATAAGCCAAAACCATCAAAACTACTCAAAACCTCACTTGCTTTCTCCCAATCATGCATACACTCTCCCACATACATAAAGGAGCATAAACTAACATAAACTCCTCAACACAAACATCACATAAGATACATTGGGCATAAAACCCACATAAACCAAAACATGCATATCTACCCATACTCAACCATCAAAACATCATTAAACTTACTTAAAACTTCATTAAAACGTAAGGAAAACAAGGATCTACACTTACCTCTTAAAGATCGAGGGGTGGTGCGATCCCTAACTCTGAGGTGTGGAGGATCCAAGCTCCAAAAGTCTCCAAGCTCCCAAAACTCCTATTTAAGCTTCAAAACTTCAAAACAAGGGTAGAACTCATGAAAACTTGAGGGATGGGTAGAGAAAACATGAAAACGACCAAAGAAGGGCATAAACTCACCTAAGCTCGAGAATGGGGAGAAAACTCGCCCATTTCCGATCTGAGGGCTCTTTATAGGTGGCCTGGTCAACAACCTTCGGCAGCCTAACGTGCCCCCTAAACTCATGCATGTTCGGCAGCCGAACCTTGGTTAGTTCAAATAAGGCTTTCGGAGGCCAAAAGCGCTCCCGAAACCTTCCCATGTTCGGCGGCCGAACTTCACTTTCGACGGCCGAACCTGTAATGACCCGAAAATCGGTCCGCTACCGGCGCTAGGATCCAGATCGGCTTAAGGCCGCCGAGACCCGTAGCAAGCCAAACATTCATCCTATGAACCTGTTTAATCCCATACATGATCAACAACATACAAAAAAATTTGAACTTTTCTTTCCATTTATTCATTCTTTCATTCATTCACCAAACTCAACATGTGCATGCACTATACATAAACATAATCATAAACATTAACCCCGCTTTGGAGTCTCATCAATGCCCCAATGGGGTGACATAACATGTGTTGAGTTTGGCTTACATAAGCATCATAAAAATCATGTACTCAAAGGGATTAACAACATACTAGGGTCAAGCACAATTCTATCCTCAATAACACCATTACATTATTGTACTAAACATTACATAACAACATTTTTCTTCATGTCCACACTAGCTATTACATGACCATAACTTCATTACTCTTGCTGACCTCCTAGTCTACCCTGTACCTGCAAACCTGGGGGTTAAGGGAGAGGGGTGAGCTACTAGAGCCCAGTGAGCGGAATAATAAAACATAGTATTTAAAACATGTGATATCATGGAATGCATCACAACACAAACATTTCACATCAAGGATGAACTTGTCACCACTGAGCCCTCTATACAGTCTAATCATGCCAGGGGCGTAGTGCAGGCTCGCCTGGACTTCCATAGCATACCATACATATCCAATCATGTCGGGGGCATAGTGCAGGCTCACCCGGACTTCCATAGTCTGTCATGTCATACTATATAAGGGCTAATGGATCATTCAATATTCATCTACATCAACAACATAATAATATGCAATGCAACATATTCGTGAATTCTAATGCAAGCACCCTAATATATCTCATGGCATTCATGATGCATGAATCATGCTAAAACGTTCATTATTTACTTTGAAAACATAGAGAGTTATTCCACTCACCTCTGGCTAGCTCTTGACAAGACTCGAAAGCAGCTATCTCACTGCTGGGGTCCTCGGTTCCTCGGGTCTGAACCTACACAGGTGGACTCAAATGAGGGACCTAACAAACATGAATATGACTCTAAAGTACTCCTCAAAAACCCCCTAAAACACCTCAAAACATCCATAGAAAACATGCAAAGGAAGGGCTGAACAGGGCACTTTCGGCGGCAGGTTCGGCTGCCGAAAGTCCCTCCAGAACCGAAAGTCATGCAGGTTCGGCGGCACCTTCGGCGGCCGAAAGTGCCCTCCAAAGACGAAAGTCCATTTTCGGGGGCAGGCTTCGGCAGCCGAAAGGCTTGCCTCACAGACAGGTTCGGCGGCCAAAAATCCTTTCGGCTGTCGAACCTGGTTTCTCACAAAGGGCAGAAACTCAGCTCTTCAATGCACACTTTCCTCCCAAACCTTCCAAACAAGCATCCAACTCTCTCAAAGCATGCATACACACATACATCAACACCTAGGGGTCTCAAACTATCCTAAACCCCAACTACAACACATCAAACATACACAAATATCATACATTGTCCATAAGTTCACATAAAACCTAACCAAGCTCAACTACCCTAAACATGCATTTCTACCCCATGAATCAACTTAAAACTTACTTAAAACATAAAATGAGTTCAAGATCGGCTCTTACCTCTTGAAGATCGAGAGAGAGACAACCTAAACTTGGAGAACCAAGGAAAAGAGCTCCTGAGTCTTCCAAGCCTCAAAACTTGCTTAAATGCTCAAAAATCTTCAAAAGAAAGTGAAATCTCATGAAAATCATAAAAGATTTGTAGGAAGAGACTCAAAATCGATGGGGGACGGCGGAGAGCTCACCTTGGCCGAAAATGGGGAGAAAAGCTCGCCCATTTCGGATAAGGGACCCCTTTATAGGTGGCTGGCCAGGCTACTTTCGGGGGCCTAACGTGCCTCCGCATGCATGCCATGTTCGGCGACCGAACTTAAGGTTCGGCGGCCGAACCTACCGAACCTGGACTTCCCTCACTTATGCCTTCGGGGGCCTAAAGCACTCCCGAAGCGCATGCATGTTCGGCGGCCAAACTTGAGGTTTGGCGGCCGAACCTGAGTCTTCCTCCAAGGTCTATTTCATCCAAAACTCATTTTCCTTCTTACTTAAAATCATAAAATACATTAAAATATTTTATAAAAACATGATTTTACCCTTCTAGAGGTCTCCGACATCCGAGATTCCACCGGACGGTAGGAATTCTGATACCGGAGTCTAGCCGGGTATTACAGAACCTGGCAAATGCCTCCTTAGTCTTTTCTTTTCAAAACTCAATTCCTTTTCCATTTAAAACCATAAAAATCATGTGAAAACATTTTAGAAACACATTTTACCCCTCTAGAAGACTCTGGCATCATCAAAATTCCTAATTTCAACGGAGATTCCTCCGGAAGGTAGGGATTCCGATGCCGGAATCTAGCCGGGTATTACAATGGCACCATCCCAGCAGATGACTTTTGGCAGTGTGGCTCAGCCAGCAGCTTCAGCCATGCCTCAGAGTAGTGGCAGAGGTAGAGGGAGAGGGTCAGCCTCTTCTTCAGTAGCAGGTTCCCGAAGTGGAGGTCCGGTAGCCTCAGCACGGATTTTCACTGTGACTCAGGAGGAGGCAAACACGTCGAATACAGTGGTGTCAGGTAATCTCATCATTGGGTGTTCTGATGTGTATGCTTTGATGGACCCCGGTGCTTCTCACTCTTTTATTGCTTCTAGAGCCGTGGAGAGGTTGGGTCTGATAGTCTCTGAGTTGGAGTGTCCTCTCTGGGTCAGTGGACCCAAATGTGACCCATCAGTGGCAGAGTCAGTCTGCCGTTTCAGTCCAGTGTTCAAAGAGGGTAGATGCCTTCCAGCTAACCTTGTGGTTCTAGACTTGACGGATTTTGATGTCATTCTAGGGATGGATTGGCTATCTACATATAGTGCTACCTTGGACTGTAGAGACAAGGCAGTTAGTCTCAGAGATCAGGATGGGTCAAAGTGTGTCTTCAGAGGAGACATGAGGGGTACACCTAGAGGTTTGATCTCAGCCCTTCAGGCTCGTAGGTTGCTTAGGAGGGGTTGTTAGGGGTTTCTAGCTCATGTGAGAGAGCTAGATAATCAGGTTAGGGAACCAGCCTCCGTACTAGTAGTCAGAGAATTTCTCGACGTCTTCCCAAATGAGCTGCCAGGACTACCACCTGATAGGGAGATAGAGTTTAAAATAGAATTGCTGCCTGGTACCAGACCGATCTCTATTCCTCCCTACAGGATGGCGCCAGCAGAGTTAAAAGAGCTGAAAGAGCAGTTACAAGCATTGGTAGATAAGGGTTTCATCCGCCCTAGTACCTCACCTTGGGGTGCTCCAGTGCTGTTTGTCAGAAAGAAGGATGGATCCCTCAGACTTTGTATCGACTACAGGCAGTTGAACAAGGTTACTACCAAGAATAAGTATCCCCTACCTAGGATCGACGATCTATTTGACCAGCTAGCTGGAGCCGGTTATTTCTCTAAAATAGATCTGAGGTCCGGGTATCATCAGTTGAGAGTAGAGAGGCAGATGTGCCAAAGACAGCTTTCAGGACCAGATATGGGCATTATGAGTTCTTAGTAATGCCGTTCGGGTTAACTAATGCCCCTGCAGCATTTATGGATCTCATGAACAGAGTTTTCAGAGAACATCTGGATCACTTTGTTATTGTCTTCATCGATGATATTTTAGTGTATTCCAGAGATGCAGAGGCGCATGCCCATCATCTGAGGATAGCTCTACAAACACTGAGAGAACATGGCTTGTATGCCAAGTTCTCCAAGTGTGAGTTCTGGTTGAGGAGCATTTCATTCTTAGGGCATGTGGTATCAGCAAAGGGTATTGAGGTAGACCCCAAGAAGATTGAGGCAGTCGCTAACTGGCCCAGACCCACTACAGTGTCAGAAATTAAAAGCTTTCTGGGTTTGGCAGGTTACTACAGGAGGTTCGTACAGGACTTCTCAAAGATTGCCGCTCCTATGACCAGATTGACTCAGAAGAACCAGAAGTTTGTCTGGTCTGATCAATGAGAAGAGAGCTTCGAAGAGCTAAAGAGAAGATTAACATCAGCACCGGTGTTAGCTCTACCCGTCAGTAATGAGGATTTCACAGTGTTCTGTGATGCGTCCCGAGTGGGACTGGGTTGTGTTTTAATGAAGAAGGAGAGGGTGATTGCTTATGCTTCTAGGCAGCTGAAGAAGCACGAGTTGAATTACCCCACACATGACCTAGAGATGACGGCAGTTATCTTTGCCCTCAAGATGTGGAGGCATTACCTTTATGGGGTTAATGCGAGATCTTCACCGATCATAAGAGTTTACAGTACATCTTGAGTCAGAAAGAGCTGAATTTGAGGCAGAGAAGATGGGTAGAACTTCTCAGTAACTATTGTAATACCCGGCTAGACTCCGGTATCGGAATTCCAACCGTCCGGTGGAATCTCGGATGTCGGAGACCTCTAGAAGGGTAAAATCATGTTTTCACAAATGTTTTCATGTTTTAATGATTTTTAAGTAAGAATGAATTTGAGTTTTCAAATGAAAAAGACCATGAAACCTTTACCAGGTTCGGCCGCCGAAAGTCATGTTCGGCCGCCGAACGTGGATAGGTTTTGGGAGCACTTTTGGCCTCCGAAAGTTTTGTTTGAAAGAAACCAGATTCGGCCGCCGAACCTCATGTTCGGCCGTCGAACCTCATGTTCGGCCGCCGAACATGCATGAGATGTGGGGGCACGTTGGGCCCCCGAACGTGAACTGGCCAGCCCCTATATAAGAGCTCCATGGCCGAAACGGGCGAGTTTTCTCCCCATTTTCGGCCACGGTGAGTTCTTGCTCCTCCATGGTTCGTTTTTGATGATTTTCCTTCAATCCCTCATATTTTAACAAGGTTTATGTCGTTTTGAAGAGATTTGAGCAAGTTTTGGAGCTTTGAGGTTCAAGAACTCAAAATCTCCCACCTCCGAGTTTAGGACGTCTCCCTCTCGATCTTCAAGAGGTAAGAGCCGAACTTAAGCTCATTTTATGTTTAAAGTAAGTTTTATGCAAGATCTATGGGGTAGAATGCATGTTTAGCTCATAGTTAGGTTTTTGAGTTAATGTTATGTTTTTGAGCATGTATGTTGGATTTGAGTTGTTGTTGTGTGTTGTAGTTGGGGTTTAAGTTAGTTTGAAGCCCCTAGGAGCCAATGTATGTATATTTGCATGATTTGGATGAGTTATATGCATGTTGAAAGATTTGGGAGGCAAATGTGCATAAAGGAGCCAAGTTTCTGCCCTTTAGCAGAAACCAGGTTCGGCAGCCGAAGGAACTTTCGGCCGCCGAACATGGCTAGGGAGACAGGCCTTTCGACTGCCGAAGTTGCCCCCGAAAAGAGACTTTCGTCTCTGTCTGGGACTTTCGGCCGCCGAAGGTGCCGCCGAACCTGCCTGGGTTTCGGCTCTGGAGGGACTTTCGGCCGCCGAAGGTGCCGCCGAACCTGCCCTGTGCAGCCTTCCTTTGCATGTTTTTACGTGTTTGTTTTGAGGTGTTTTGGGGGATGTTTTAGAGTTATGTTCTAGTATGTTGGTCCCTCATTTGAGTCCACCTGTGTAGGTTTGGACCCGAGGAACCGAGGACCCCAACAGTGAGTCAGCTGCTTCAGTCAGTGTCAGAGCTAGCCAGAGGTGAGTGGAATGACTCTTATGTTTTTAAATAAATCAGTTTTGAGCATGTTCATGCATCACGGATGCCATGTGATATTTTAGGATGCTTGCATTAGAAATCACGAATATGTTGCATTGCATAATATGTTGTTGATGTGGATGAATGTTGAATGATCCATTAGCCTTCATATGTTATGACATGATGATATGATATGGAAGTCCAGGTGTAATACCCGGCTAGACTTCAGTATCGGAATTCCTACCGTCCGGTGGAATCTCGGATGTCGGAGACCTCTAGAAGGGTAAAACCATGCTTTCATGAGATGTTTTAATGTTTTTGAAGATTTTGAATGAAAAGGAAATGAGTTTTTGAATAAAAACAACCTTGGAGGAAAGCTCAGGTTCGGCCGTCGAACCTCAAGTTCAGTCGCCGAACATGCATGCGTTGCGGGTGTGCTTTAGGCCCCCGAAAGCATAAGTGAGGGAAGTCCAGGTTCGGCCGCCGAACCTCAAGTTCGGCCGCCGAACATGGCATGCATGCGGAGGCACATTCGGCCCCCGAACGTGGCCTGGCCAGCCACTATAAAAGGGTCCCTTAGCCGAAAACGGGCGAGCTTTTCCCCATTTTCGGCCAAGGTGAGCTCTCCGCCGCCCCTCACCGATCTTTGATGCTTTTCCTCTAGATCCTTCAAGTTTTTCACTTGTTTTAACCTTATTTTGAAGATTTGAGCTTTTGAGCAAAGTTTTGGAGCTTTGAGGTTCAAGAACTCAAATCTCTCCCAACCCCAAGTTTGGTCGCCTCTACTCTTGATCTTCAAGAGGTAAGAGTCGATCTCTAGCTTATATTATGTTTTAAGTAAGTTTTATGAAGTTCATGGGGGTAGAATGCATGTTTAGGTTAAAGTTATGTTTATGGGTATAAATGTATGTTCATGAACAATGTGGCTTGCAAATGCTTCTGTATGTGTGTTGTAGTTGGGGTTTAAGGTAGTTTGAGACCCCTAGGAGCTTGTATGCATGTTTTGGTTGAGCTAAATGCATGTTGGTTGGAGTTGGAGGCATTTGTGCATGTTTGAACCAAGTTTCTGCCTTTTGGGAGAAACCAGGTTCGGCAGCCGAAGGGACTTTCGGCCGCTGAACCCTCTTGTGGAGGCAGCCTTCGGCTGCCGAAGCTTGCCCCCGAAAGGAGACTTTCATCTCTGTCTGGGAGTTTCGGCCGCCGAACATGCATGAGTTTCGCCTCTGTCTGGGAGTTTCGGCCGCCGAAGGTGCCGCCGAACCTGCCTGACTTTCGGCTCTTGAGGGACTTTCGGCCGCCGAACCTGCCGCCGAAAGTGCCCTGTCCAGCCTTTCTTTGCATGTTTTGCATGGATGTTTTGAGATGTTTTAGGGGGTTTTGGGGGGATGTTTTAGAGTTATGTTATAGTATGTTGGTCCCTTATTTGAGTCCACCTGTGTAGGTTTGGACCCGAGGAACCGAGGACCCCAGCAGTGAGTTCAGCTGCTTCTGTGTCTGTCAGAGCTAGCCAGAGGTGAGTGGAATGACTCTTATGGTTTTAAATAAATCAGTTTTGAGCATGTTCATGCATCACGGATGCCATGTGATATTCTAGGATGCTTGCATTAGAAATCACGAATATGTTGCATTGCATAATATGTTGATGATGTGGATGAATGTTGAATGATCCATTAGCCCTCATATGTTATGACATGATGATATGATATGGAAGTCCAGGTGTGGCCTGCACTACGCCCCTGGCACTATGTAAGAGAAAGACCGGATGTGGCCTGCACTACGCCCCCGGCATCATGGATTATGTATGTTATGTTATGTATAAGAGAAAGACCAGGTGTGGCCTGCACTACGCCCCTGACATAATTGGATTATGTAGAGGGCTAAATGGTAACAAGTTCATCCTTGATATGATTAGTTGTGATGTGATGCATTTCATGTTACCATATGTTTTAAATGCTTTACTATTCTGCTCATTGGGCTCTAGTAGCTCACCCCTCTCCCAAACTCCCCAGGTTTGCAGGTACGGGTTAGACAGAGAAGTCAAGAAGAGTAACGAAGTCTTTTGTATGTAATAGTTAGAAAGTGGACATGACAGGTTGTATAATGATGTAATGATATTGAGGTTAAAGGTGTGCTTGACCATAGTATAATGTAATCCCTTTTTGAAACATGATCTTAATGTTATTGATGTCCATGTTTAGCCAACTCAACTCTTGTTATGCCACCCATTGGGGGCTTTGATGAGATCCCACAGAGGGATTAATGTTTAAGTTATGTATATGTTCAGTGCATGCACAGGTTGAGTTTGGTGGATGATAGAATGTATGAAAGAAAAGTTTAAGTTTTTATGTATGATTGTTGATCATGTATGGGATTAAACAGGTTTACAGGTTACATGTCAGGCTTGCTACGGGTCCCGGCGGCCTTAAGCCGATCTGGATCCTAGCGCCGGTAGCGGTCCGATATTCGGGTCGTTACACCAGGTGTGGCCTGCACTACGCCCCTGGCACTATGTAAGAGAAAGACCGGATGTGGCCTGCACTATGCCCCCGGCACCATGGAATATGTATGTTATGTTATGTATAAGAGAAAGACCAGGTGTGGCCTGCACTACGCCCCTGGCATGATTGGAATATGTAGAGGGCTAAATGGTGACAAGTTCATCCTTGATATGATTAGTTGTGATGTGATAGAGTTTGAGCAGTTGAGGCTGTAACAGCCCGGAAACCGAACTGCCACCGGCACTAAGATCCAGATCGACTTAAGGTCGCCGGGACCCGTAGTAAGCCTGCTATCCTGTCTGTATACCTGTGAAATCCCATACATGATCATACATTTTCTGTAAAACACAAAACTTTTCTTCATTCCAAGGCTTAACCTGTGCATGCACTCTCTCTGTTCTATACTAATCCCTACTAGAGCTCCTCATGGCTCTAGGCGGATCACACTCATAATGTTAAGCCTGGTTTTGCTCATAAACATACAACAATATATGTAAACATAAACTGATCATGTGAAAAGAACAAGGGATTACAACTCTTATAGTCAAGCACCATTCTATACACTGTACATATACACTATCTCTATACATTTACATGTCCACACTAGCTATTACACTACTCTATACTCTTCCTGTCCCCTGCTGAATTCTCTCTGACCTCTGAACCTGCACAACTGGAGTTAGGGGAAAGGGATGAGCTACTATAGCCCAGTGAGTAGAATAGTAATAAAATAACAGGTGATAAAACATGCTCTCATGGAATGCAACACATAAGCACATCACCTCGGCCGGACGGATCAAAACTCCCTCTATATCATCTGGGGTACCGGAGTACCATGTGCCTGGTCCCCGTAGGGCTGTTCCAGGTCTTTGTGCCTGGTCCTCGTAAGGCTGTTCCAGGTCTTTCCTCTGAGGGCTAATGCATCCTCACGAAGTCCATGCCGTCTCACATAAGCAATGTACAAGGAGCAGTGCCAAGTACAAGGATAAATGCAATGCATCATCTTTGTGTACACTAATGCACTCACCCTATAGCATATTCATGATGCATGAAGCATGATAAAATATTCAGTTCTCATATTAAAACATTAAGGTAAATTCCACTCACCTTTAGTTATCTCTGAACTGACTCTGCAGGTTCTGACACTGGACTCACTGCTGACTTCCCTGATTCCTCTGGTCCGTACCTACACAGGTGGACTCAAATGAGGGACCAAACTCACTCAAGAACATCTCTACGAAACTCCCCAAAACCCCTCTAAACAATCCTAAAACCATCACATAAAACATGCAAAAGAAAGCTGGACAGGGTACTTTCGGCGGCAGGTTCGGCGGCCGAAACCCCACTCCAGAGACGAAACTCATGTATGTTCGGCGGCACCTTCGGCGGCCGAAGGTCTCGTCCAGAGACGAAACTCACACACTTTCGGCGGCCGAACTCCCTCTTTCGGCGGCCGAAAGTCTCTTTCTAAACCGAAAGCCTAGCTTTCGGGGGCAACCTTTGGCAGCCGAACTGCCTCCACAAGGGGTTCGGCGGCCGAACCTTCCTTCGGCGGCCGAACCTGGTTTTGCCCGAAGGACAGAACCCTGCTCTGTTTCATGCAAACTTTGCCCAAAAACCTACCAACATGCAATCAACTACTCCCAACTAGCATATACACATATATATGCACAAAGGGGTCTAAAACTACCCTAAAACCCCAAACAAACATAACACATAACACTTAAACATGTTGGAACACCACAAATCACCAAAAACCTCACCTAAACCTAAACATGCATACTACCCATACAAACTTCATAAAACCTTTCAAAATCAACAAAGAAGCTCAGGATCTTCACTTACCTCTTACACAACTTGAGGATGAAGGATCCTAACGTGGAGATATGAAGAAAAGCTCTTCCAAAGCTCCAAGCTTCAAACCTTGGTTCTTTTGCTCAAAACCTTCATAAGTCACCAAAACTCTTAAAACTCTTAAAAGATTTGATGAAAATCATGGAAAACATGAAAGTCAACGTAGGAGAGGCTGAAACTCACCTCTGGCTGCAAGTGGAGGAGAAATAACCTCCTTCCACCGACCCTTGGCCCTTTTATAGGTGGCTGGCCAGACCACCTTCGGCAGCCGAACGTGAAGCCGCAACCATGCAATGTTCGGCGGCCGAAAGTGACCTTCGGCGGCCGAACCTTTGCATTTCTCCCTTGTTGCTTTTCTTTCAAAACTCAATGCTTTTCACACTTCAAAACATGAAAACAAGTGAAAATACCTTAGAAAACATATGTATTACCCTTCTCGAGGGTTCCGACACCCGAGATTCCACCGGACTACAGGAATTCCGATGCCGGACTCGAGCCGGGTATTACATTCTCCCCCCTTAAGAACATTCGTCCCCGAATGTCCCTAACACAACATAAACACACAGAAAAGGGGAAAACCTAACCTTAAAACAGATATGGGTATTGCTGGAGCATGGACTCCCGAGTCTCCCAAGTGCACTCTTCTAGGTTGTGGTGGTTCCACAGAACTTTCACCATTGGTATCTCCTTGTTTCTCAGCTTTCTGATCTGGGTGTCAAGGATCCGCACTGGCTGCTCTACATAGGTGAGATCACTTAAGATTTCCACCTCAGGTTCACTAAGAACCTTCTCTGGATCTGACACAAACTTTCTCAACATAGAAACATGGAATACCGGGTGAATTCGTTCCATAGAAGCCGGTAAATCTAGCTTATACGATACAGGCCCGATCTTCTGCAAGATCTCAAAGGGACCAATGTACTGTGGGGCCAGTTTACCCTTCTTTCCAAACCGAACCACTCCCTTCATCGGAGACACCTTAAGCAATACCATATCCCCCTCCTGGAACTCTATCTGCTTCCTACGGATGTCTGCATAGCTTTTCTGTCTGCTTACAGCTGTTCTGATCCTCTCTCTGATGATAGGCACTAACTTGCTGGTTATCTCAACTAACTCTGGCCCTGCAAGAGTTTTCTCTCCTACCTCTTCCCAGCAAACAGGTGTTCGGCACTTCCTCCCATACAGAGCTTCATAAGGGGCCATCCCTATGCTAGCATGATGGCTGTTGTTGTAGGCAAACTCCACCAGAGGTAGATGTTGCCTCCAAGAACCGCCAAAGTCTAACACACACATTCTCAGCATATCTTCAATGGTCTGGATGGTTCTCTCTGACTGACCGTCTGTCTGTGGATGGAAAGCAGTGCTGAAATCCAACCTTGTGCCCATTTCATTTTGCAGACTCCGCCAAAACCTGGAGGTAAACTGAGGTCCTCGATCTGATACTATCGACACTGGAACTCCATGCAACCTTACTATCTCGTCTACATACACCTGCGCCAACTTGTCCACAGAGTAGTTACTCCTAACTGGAATGAAGTGAGCAGATTTAGTGAGTCTATCCACAATCACCCATATGGAGTCTAGTCTGTTAGACGTCGCCGGTAATCCCACTACAAAATCCATAGCTATGTTCTCCCATTTCCATTCTGGAATCGGCAGTGGGTTAAGCATTCCAGCCGGCTTCTGGTGCTCTAGCTTCACCCTTTGACATGTCTCGCAGGCTGACACGAACTGTGCCACTTCTCTCTTCATTGCTGGCCACCAATACACCCTTCTCAGATCTTGATACATCTTGGTGGCTCCCGGGTGAATGCTATACCGCATATTATGAGCTTCCCTCATAATGTCTGCCTTCAAACTGCTATCATCTGGTACACATAACCTCGTACCGTGCCGAAGAATCCCCTCACCGTCAAATCTGAACTCTACACTGTTGCCCGACTGAACAGTCCTGGCAATCTTCACTAACTCGGGGTCTTCGTGCTGTTTCAGAGCCACTTGCTCTAGAAACACTGGTGTCACTCTCATCTGTGCGAGCAAAGCACCTCTACCAGATAACTGCAACTGTAACCCTTCTTCCATGAGCTTGTAGAAATCCTTCACCACCGGTCTTCTCTCTACTGCAATGTGGGATAAACTGCCAAGTGACTTTCGGCTTAAGGCATCAGCTACAACATTAGCCTTGCCCGGATGATACTGGATCTTACAATCGTAATCACTGAGCAATTCTACCCACCGTCTCTGCCTCAAGTTTAACTCTCTCTGACTTAAGATGTGCTGCAGGCTCTTATGATCCGTATAGATCTCACATTTTACCCCATAGAGGTAATGCCTCCACATCTTAAGTGCAAAGATAACAGCTGCCATCTCAAGATCGTGTGTCGGGTAATTCAGCTCGTGCTTCTTCAGCTGTCTCGAAGCATAAGCGATCACTCTGTCATTCTGCATCAACACACAACCTAATCCCACTCGGGATGCATCACAGAACACTGTGAAATCTTCATCACTGATTGGCAGCGCTAACACCGGTGCTGAAGTTAACCGTCTCTTCAACTCTGCAAAACTCTCCTCACATTCCGCTGACCACACAAACTTTTGATTCTTTCTGGTCAGTCTGGTCATAGGAGCAGCTATCTTCGAGAAGTCCTGAACAAACCTCCGATAGTAGCCTGCCAAACCCAGAAAACTCTTGATCTCTGTCACGGTAGTGGGTGTAGGCCAGTTGGCTACTGCCTCTACCTTTTTGGGATCTACTGCTATACCGTCCTCTGATACAACATGTCCCAAAAAGGAAATGCTCCTTAGCCAGAACTCACACTTGGAGAACTTGGCATACAAGCCATGCTCTCTCAAGGTTTGCAGCACTATCCGCAGATGCTGGGCATGGTCCTCTGCATTCCTGGAGTACACCAAGATATCATCAATAAAGACGATCACAAAACGATCCAAGTACTCCCTGAAAACCCTGTTCATGAGATCCATGAATGCTGCAGGGGCGTTAGTCGACCCGAACGGCATCACAAGGAACTCATAATGCCCATATCTGGTTCTGAAAGCAGTCTTGGATACATCTCCTTCCCTGATCTTCAACTGGTGGTATCCGGATCTCAGATCTATTTTAGAAAAACAACCTGCTCCTGCCAGCTGGTCGAAGAGATCATCGATCCTGGGTAACGGATACTTGTTTTTGATAGTGACTTTGTTCAACTGTCTGTAGTCGACACAAAGTCTCAGAGGTCCATCCTTCTTTCTGACAAATAATACTGGAGCACCCCAGGGTGAGGTACTCGGGCGGATGTAACCCTTAGCTACCAAATCCTGTAACTGCTCTTTTAACTCTCGCAACTCTGCTGGTGCCATCCTGTAGGGAGGAATAGAGATCGGTCTGGCATTGGGCATCAACTCAATCTTGAACTCTATTTCCCTATCCGGTGGTAGTCCTGGAAGCTCTTCAGGAAACAAATCTGGGAAGTCTCTAACAACTGGTACTGAGGATGGTTCCCTAACCTGACTGTCTAGCTCTCTCACATAAGCTAGGAACCCCTGACACCCCTTCCTTAACATTCTACGAGCCTGGAGGGCTGATATCAAACCCCTAGGTGTCCCTCTCCTGTCTCCTCTGAAGACACACTCTGACCCATCCTGGTCTCTGACACTGACTACCTTGTCTCTACAGTTCAGG
Organism: Manihot esculenta; assembly: GCF_001659605.2. Classification (NCBI taxonomy): domain Eukaryota; kingdom Viridiplantae; phylum Streptophyta; class Magnoliopsida; order Malpighiales; family Euphorbiaceae; genus Manihot; species Manihot esculenta. Next base: position 33,102,935 of record NC_035177.2, on the reverse strand, counting down.
GTAGCATCATACGTAGATAACCAATCCATCCCTAGAATGACATCAAAATCTGTCAACTCTAGAACCACCAGGTCAGCTGGAAGGTATCTATCCTCTATGCACACTGGACTGAACCGACAGACTGACTCTGCCAAAGATGGATCACATTTGGGTCCACTGACCCATAGAGGACACTCTAACTCAGACACTATCAAACCCAACCTCTCTGCAGCTCTAGAAGAAATGAAAGAGTGAGAAGCACCGGGGTCCATTAAAGCATACACCTCTGAACACCCAATGATGAGATTACCTGACACCACCGTGTTCGACGTGTCTGCCTCCTGCTGAGTCAGGGTGAAAATCCGTGCTGGGGCTGACGGACCTGCACCTCGGGAACCCATCCCTGATGAAGAGGCTGCCCCTCTTCCTCTTCCTCTGCCACTGCTTAGTGGTATGGCTGAAGCTACTGGCTGTACTACACTGCCCGTACTCATCTGCTGGGATGGTGCAACCAAAGTCGCCTGAGGACATTCCCGTGCATAATGTCCCTCCTGCCCACATCTATAGCAGGCTGTGGATCCCAACTGACAAGCTCCTCTATGCTGTTTGCCACACCTCTTGCACACTGGAAAATCTGCACCAGAACTGGAGCCACTACTCATTCCCAGACCCGACTTAAGCCTGTTCCAGAACTTACCTCTCTTTCCTCTGAATTTCTCCCATCTCTTCTTACTTGCACTTGCTGTACTCTGTGAGGAGGAACCGGGTTTAACACCAGAAGACTGTGCCTTGACTACACCTTGACTTATGGCACTGGCCTCCATCTTTCTAGCAGCATCCACAATAGAGTGGAAACTTTCCTTCTCCGCATGAAGAATCAAAGAGAAATACCTGGGATGAAGCCTTGTGGCATATCTCTTTGCCTTCTTCTGATCTGTATCATATGCCTGACCGACATATGGCAACAATTCCAGGAACTTATCTGTATAGTCATCAACGCTCATCTCCTCCGTCTGTCGCAACTGCTCAAACTCCACAACCTTTAGTTCCCTGGAACTGTCAGGAAAAGCCCATCCAGCAAATTCATTGGCGAACTCTTCCCATGTCATACTCTCAAGTCTCGGGTCCACATAGTTCTTGAACCATTCTCTAGCTTTCTTACACTTTAACGTGAACCCTGCCATCTCAATGGCTCTACCATCGTCTGCTCCCAACTCACTTGTTATCATTCTGACTGCACTGAGATACTCAAAGGGATCATCTCCTGTATTGAATTTCGGAGCATCCAACTTTAAGTACTCGGTCATCTTCACCTTACTTCCCCCTGAAGAACTGGGTTGCTGTGCTTCCACAACAGGGGCTACTGGTTCAGGAGGTGGTGGTGGAGGAACTGGTTCCCTCACTTCAGGCTGTACTGGACTTGGATGAACAGGTGGGGGTGGATACATGTGATATGGTGGATAAAAGGAAGGATAGGGCATATATGGCATGTAGGGTGGATATGGGGCAAAACTGGAGTAATCCGACGTGCCTCCCATCGGATACTCTGGGCCCTGTGGAAAGGGTGGATAGCCAAACCCCGAGGCCTGAACGCCTCCCTGGGACTCCCCCATACCTTCTTCTGACCTTCCTACACCCATGCTTACATCTCTACTCTGATCTTCTTCCATCACACCTCTTTCTTCTATTGACCTTCCCCCTCTGCTTACTCCTCTCCTGCTCTCGTCAGAAGACCTTCTAGGATCTCGTGACGTTCCTTCCCTGCTTGACCTGTGAGATCTTGCCCTTGGCAAAGCAGGTGGACGAGCAGCTGTACCCTCACTTACAGGTGGGACTCCAGTCAATCTCGCGGATCGACGAGGTCCTCGCATCTTCACTCTCTAGCAAACAACAAATCACATAACACATCAGCAACACATCAAAAACATGCACATGCATAACTCAGGGCATGCACATCAGCATAACATCCTATCCTCGTGGACATGTTTTTCCTATGGTGCTTGACCTGATAAACCTCTCTATGAGCCCAACTCTCTCTCTATAGGTCCGACCATGTGAACCTAGGGCTTTGATACCAATCTGTAACAGCCCGGAAACCGAACTGCCACCGGCACTAGGATCCAGATCGACTTAAGGTCGCCGGGACCCGTAGTAAGCCTGCTATCCTGTCTGTATACCTGTGAAATCCCATACATGATCATACATTTTCTGTAAAACACAAAACTTTTCTTCATTCCAAGGCTTAACCTGTGCATGCACTCTCTCTGTTCTATACTAATCCCTATTAGAGCTCCTCATGGCTCTAGGCGGATCACACTCATAATGTTAAGCCTGGTTTTGCTCATAAACATACAACAATATATGTAAACATAAACTGATCATGTGAAAAGAACAAGGGATTACAACTCTTATAGTCAAGCACCATTCTATACACTGTACATATACACTATCTCTATACATTTACATGTCCACACTAGCTATTACACTACTCTATACTCTTCCTGTCCCCTGCTGAATTCTCTCTGACCTCTGAACCTGCACAACTGGAGTTAGGGGAAAGGGATGAGCTACTATAGCCCAGTGAGTAGAATAGTAATAAAATAACAGGTGATAAAACATGCTCTCATGGAATGCAACACATAAGCACATCACCTCGGCCGGACGGATCAAAACTCCCTCTATATCATCTGGGGTACCGGAGTACCATGTGCCTAGTCCCCGTAGGGCTGTTCCAGGTCTTTGTGCCTGGTCCTTGTAAGGCTGTTCCAGGTCTTTCCTCTGAGGGCTAATGCATCCTCACGAAGTCTGTGCCGTCTCACATAAGCAATGTACAAGGAGCAGTGCCAAGTACAAGGATAAATGCAATGCATCATCTTTGTGTACACTAATGCACTCACCCTATAGCATATTCATGATGCATGAAGCATGATAAAATATTCAGTTCTCATATTAAAACATTAAGGTAAATTCCACTCACCTTTAGTTATCTCTGAACTGACTCTGCAGGTTCTGACACTGGACTCACTGCTGACTTCCCTGATTCCTCTGGTCCGTACCTACACAGGTGGACTCAAATGAGGGACCAAACTCACTCAAGAACATCTCTACGAAACTCCCCAAAACCCCTCTAAACAATCCTAAAACCATCACATAAAACATGCAAAAGAAAGCTGGACAGGGTACTTTCGGCGGCAGGTTCAGCGGCCGAAACCCCACTCCAGAGACGAAACTCATGCATGTTCGGCGGCACCTTCGGCGGCCGAAGGTCTCGTCCAGAGACGAAACTCACACACTTTCGACGGCCGAACTCCCTCTTTCGGCGGCCGAACTCCCTCTTTCGGCGGCCGAAAGTCTCTTTCTAAACCGAAAGCCTAGCTTTCGGGGGCAACCTTTGGCAGCCGAACTGCCTCCACAAGGGGTTCGGCGGCCGAACATTCCTTCGGCGGCCGAACCTGGTTTTGCCCGAAGGACAGAACCCTGCTCTGTTTCATGCAAACTTTGCCCAAAAACCTACCAACATGCAATCAACTACTCCCAACTAGCATATACACATATATATGCACAAAGGGGTCTAAAACTACCCTAAAACCCCAAACAAACATAACACATAACACTTAAACATGTTGGAACACCACAAATCACCAAAAACCTCACCTAAACCTAAACATGCATACTACCCATACAAACTTCATAAAACCTTTCAAAATCAACAAAGAAGCTCAAGATCTTCACTTACCTCTTACACAACTTGAGGATGAAGGATCCTAACGTGGAGATATGAAGAAAAGCTCTTCCAAAGCTCCAAGCTTCAAACCTTGGTTCTTTTGCTCAAAACCTTCATAAGTCACCAAAACTCTTAAAACTCTTAAAAGATTTGATGAAAATCATGGAAAACATGAAAGTCAACGTAGGAGAGGCTGAAACTCACCTCTGGCTGCAAGTGGAGGAGAAATAACCTCCTTCCACCGACCCTTGGCCCTTTTATAGGTGGCTGGCCAGACCACCTTCGGCAGCCGAACGTGAAGCCGCAACCATGCAATGTTCGGCGGCCGAAAGTGACCTTCGGCGGCCAAACCTTTGCATTTCTCCCTTGTTGCTTTTCTTTCAAAACTCAATGCTTTTCACACTTCAAAACATGAAAACAAGTGAAAATACCTTAGAAAACATATGTATTACCCTTCTCGAGGGTTCCGACACCCGAGATTCCACCGGACTACAGGAATTCCGATGCCGGACTCGAGCCGGGTATTACAGAGGCAGACTGATGAGATGGGTGTAGAGGAGTTCACAGACAGATTTTTGGAGCTGTTGCCTTTCGTAGGGCAAAGCCTTGACTCAGACCAGAAAAGGTCAAGGAGGTATATCATGAAACTCCACTCCAGATATTCCTCCTTGATCCAGTCAGCAGATAGGGAGAGCTTCCATGCCATAGTGGATATGGCTCGGAAAATGGAGGCCAGTGCCATCGTTCAAGGGTCAGTTAAACAGTCAGTGGCACAGCCTTCTAGTTCTAAGACCCCAGGCTCTTCTTCAATGAGTGCAGCAACCTCAGGTAGCAAGAAGTGGGACAGAGGTCCCAGGAAGTCTAAGAAGAACAAGTTCTGGAACAAGGTTAAGTCCAGTCTGGGACTAGGGAATGGCTCAAGCTCTGGTGCGGATAATGCAATTTTTGCAAGTTGTGGTAAGCCACACAGAGGAGTATGTCGGTTTGGGACGATGGCCTGTTACAGATGTGGTCAGGAGGGGCATATGTCTCGAGATTGTCCAAGAGCAGCCCCGATGGCACAGTCCCAGAAGACAGCTTCAGGTAGTGTAGCGCAGCCAGCAGCTCCAGCCATGACTCAGGCCAGTGGCAGAGGCAGAGGGAGAGGGGCAGCCTCTTCTTCAGCGGGTTTCAGAGGTGAAGGTCCATCAGCTCCAGCGCGGATCTTCACGATGACACAGCAGGAGGCAGATGCATCTAACACCGTGGTGGCAGGTAACTTAGTCATTGGTTGTTCAGATGTGTATGCCTTGATGGACCCTGGTGCATCTCATTCTTTTGTTACACCGAGAGCCGTCCAGAGGTTAGGGTTGATGATCTCTGAGTTAGAGTGTCCTCTCTGGGTCAGTGGACCCAAGTGTGATCCATCAGTGGCAGAGTCAGTCTGCCAGTGTAGTCCTGTGTGAGGGAAGATGCTTGTCCGCCGACCTTGTGGTTCTAGACTTGACAGATTTTGACGTCATTCTAGGGATGGACTGGTTATCTACCCATGGTGCTACCTTGGACTGCAGGGACAAGGTAGTCAGGTTCAGAGGTCGGGATGGGTCAGAGGTTGTCTTCAGAGGAGACAGGAGGGGTACACCTAGAGGTCTGATATCAGCTCTTCAGGCTCGTAGGTTGCTTAGGAGGGGATGTCAAGGGTATTTGGCTCATGTGAGAGAGCTTAGCAGTCAGGTTAGAGAGCCCGCCTCGGTGCCAGTGGTTAGAGAGTTTCTAGACGTCTTCCCAGACGAACTGCCAGGTTTACCACCTGCTAGGGAGATAGAGTTCGAGATAGAATTGATGCCTGGAACCCGACCGATCTCTATTCCTCCCTACAGGATAGCGCCAGCAGAATTGAAAGAGTTGAAGGAGCAGTTACAGGAGCTGGTAGACAAGGGCTTCATCCGATCGAGTACCTCACCCTGGGGTGCTCCAGTCTTGTTTGTCAGAAAGAAGGATGGATCTCTTAGACTTTGTATCGACTACAGGCAGTTGAACAAAGTCACTACTAAGAACAAGTACCGTTTGCCAAGGATCGACGATCTGTTCGACCAGCTAGTAGGAGCGGGTTGTTTCTCCAAAATAGATCTAAGATCTGGGTACCATCAGCTGAGGATCAGAGATGAGGACGTGCCAAAGACAGCTTTAAGGACCAGATATGGGCATTTTGAGTTCCTTGTAATGCCGTTCGGGTTAACCAACGCCCCTGCAGCATTCATGGATCTCATGAACAGAGTGTTTAGTCAGTACATGGATCACTTTGTTATTGTCTTCATAGATGATATCTTAGTGTATTCCAGGAATGCAGAGGAGCATGCCCATCATCTGCGGTTGGTTTTGCAGACCTTGAGGGAACATGGCTTGTATGCCAAGTTCTCTAAGTGTGAGTTCTGGCTGAGGAGCATTTCGTTCTTGGGGCATGTAGTGTCAGAGAATGGGATAGAGGTGGACCCCAAGAAGACAGAAACTGTGGCTAACTGGCCTAGACCCACTTCAGTGACAGAGATCAGGAGTTTCTTGGGTTTGGCAGGTTACTACAGGAGGTTCGTTCAGGACTTCTCAAAAATAGCAGCTCCTCTGACCAGACTAACCAGGAAGAATCAGAAGTTTTTGTGGACCGACCAGTGCGAAGAGAGTTTCGAAGAGCTTAAGAAGAGGTTGACTTCAGCACCAGTTTTAGCTCTGCCATCTAGTGATGAGGACTTTACAGTCTTTTGTGATGCGTCCCGTGTGGGACTGGGTTGTGTGCTGATGCAGAATGAGAAGGTGATTGCTTATGCTTCTAGGCAGCTAAAGAAGCATGAGTTGAATTACCCCACACACGACCTTGAGATGGCAGCAGTTATCTTTGCACTCAAGATGTGGAGGCATTACCTCTATGGGGTAAAATGTGAGATCTTCACAGATCATAAAAGCCTGCAGTACATCCTGAGTCAAAGAGATTTGAACTTGAGACAGAGGAGATGGGTAGAGCTGATGAGTGACTATGATTGCAAGATTCAGTATCATCCGGGTAAGGCGAATGTCGTGGCAGACGCCCTAAGCCGGAAGTCACTAGGCAGTCTATCCCACATCACGGCAGAGAGGAGACCAGTGGTGAAGGAGTTTTACAAGCTCATTGAGGAAGGTCTACAGTTGGAGTTGTCTGGTACAGATGCTTTAGTGGCCCAGATGAGAGTGACACCTGTGTTTCTAGAGCAAGTGGCTCAGAAACAGCATGAGGACTCGGAGTTAGTGAAGATTGCCAGGACTGTTCATTCAGGCAAAGATAGTGAGTTCCGATTTGACAACAAGGGGATCCTCCGCTATGGGAGTCGATTGTGTGTACCAGATGACATAGGGCTTAAAGGAGACATTATGAGAGAGGCTCATAATGCAAGATACAGCGTTCACCCCGGAGCCACCAAGATGTATCAAGATTTGAAGAAAGTTTATTGGTGGCCAGCGATGAAGAAAGAAGTGGCACAGTTTGTGTCAGCCTGCGAAGTGTGTCAGAGGGTGAAGCTGGAACATCAGAAGCCGGCTGGAATGCTTAACCCTCTACCTATTCCAGAGTGGAAATGGGAGAATATAGCTATGGACTTCGTAGTGGGGTTACCGGCAGCGTCCAACAGATTGGACTCCATATGGGTGATTGTGGACAGACTCACCAAATCTGCTCACTTCATCCCTGTCAGGAGTGGCTACTCTGTGGACAAGTTGGCGCAGGTATATGTGGATGAGATCGTCAGGCTGCATGGGGTTCCGGTTTTGATAGTGTCGGATAGAGGGCCCCAGTTCACCTCCAGGTTTTGGCAGAGTCTGCAGAATGCCATGGGTACTTGATTGGATTTCAGTACTGCCTTCCACCCCCAGACGGACGGACAGTCCGAAAGGACCATCCAGACTATCGAGGATATGCTTAGAATGTGTGTGCTGGACTTTGGCCGTTCTTGGAGGCAGCATCTACCTTTGGTGCAGTTTGCCTACAATAACAGCCATCATGCTAGCATCGGGATGGCTCCATATGAAGCTTTATATGGGAGGAAGTGCAGGTCACCTGTTTGCTGGGAGGAAGTTGGAGAAAAGGCCTTGGCAGGGCCTGAGCTTGTAGAGATCACCAGCAGGGTGGTACCCATAATCAGAGAGAGAATCAAGACTGCTGCAAGCAGACAGAAGAGTTATGCAGACATCCGCAGAAGACAGGTAGAGTTTCAGAAGCGGGATCTGGTATTGCTCAAGGTGTCTCCAATGAAAGGAGTTGTAATACCCGGCTAGACTCCGGTATCGGAATTCCTACCGTTCGGTGGAATCTCGGATGTCGGAGACCTCTAGAAGGGTAAAACCATGTTTTACCTAAGATGTTTTAAGGTTTTTTTTTTATGTTTTAAGTATGAAAATTAAATGAGTTTTTGCATGAAAAGTCCTTGGAGGAAAACCCAGGTTCGGCCGCCGAAAGTCAAGTTCGGCCGCCGAACATGCATGCGTTTTGGAGGCACGTTAGGCCCCCGAAAGCATGAGTGAGGGAAGTCCAGGTTCGGCCGCCGAAACTCAAGTTCGGCCGCCGAACATGGCATGCATGCGGAAGCACTTTCGGCCCCCGAACGTGGCCTGGCCAGCCACCTATAAATGGGTCACTTGGCCGAAATGGGCGAGCTTTCTCCCATTTTCGGCCACAGCTAGCTTCCGACCTCCCTCTCCCCAGATCTTGTGTTCTTTCTCCAAATCTCCTCCATTTTTCTTGAGTTTTCACCTCACTTTGCAAGTTTTGAGCATTTAAGACAAGTTTTGGAGCTTTGGGAACTCAGGAGCTCATTTGCTTGGATCTCCGAGTTTAGGTCGCCTCTCTCTCTCGATCTTCAAGAGGTAAGAGCCGATCTTAAGCTCATCTTATGTTTAAAGTAAGTTTTATGCAAGATCTATGGGGTAGAATGCATGTTTAGCTCATAGTTAGGTTTTTAAGTTAATGTTATGTTTTGAGCAATGTATGTTGGATTTGAGTTGTTGTTGTGTGTTGTAGTTGGGGTTTAAGTTAGTTTGAAGCCCCTAGGAGCCAATGTATGTATTTTTGCTTGATTTGGTGAGTTATATGCATGTTGGATTGGATGGGAGAAAATGTTGTGCAAAGGGAGCCAAGTTTCTGCCCTTTGGCAGAAACCAGGTTCGGCAGCCGAAGGAACTTTCGGCCGCCGAACATGGCTTGGGAGGCAGGCCTTTCGGCTGCCGAAGTTGCCCCCGAAAAGAGACTTTCGTCTCTGTCTGGGACTTTCGGCCGCCGAAGGTGCCACCGAAAGTGCCTGACTTTCGGCTCTGAAGGGACTTTCGGCCGCCGAAGGTGCCGCCGAACCTGCCCTGTCCAGCCTTCCTTTGGATGTTTTGCATGGATGTTTTGTGATGTTTTAGGGGGTTTTTGGGGGATGTTTTTAGAGTTATGTTCTAGTATGTTTGGTCCCTCATTTGAGTCCACCTGTGTAGGTTCGGACCCGAGGAACCGAGGACCCCAGCAGTGAGTCTGTTGCCCCAGTGTCTGGTCAGAGCTATCTAGAGGTGAGTGGAATGACTCTTATGCTTTTAAATAAATAAATCAGTTTAGCATGATTCACGCATCATGAATGCCATGAGATAATAGGGTGTTGCATTAGACTCACGAATATGTTGCATTGCATATTATGTTTGATGATGTGGATGGATGTTGAATGATCCATTAGTCCCCCTATGCTATGATGATGATGATACGGTATGGAAGACCAGTGAGGCCCATTCTACGCCCCTGGCACTATGTAAGAGAAAGACCAGTGAGGCCCATTCTACGCCCCTGGCACAGTTGGACCATGTTATGTTATGTTCTGTAAGAGAAAGACCAGTGAGGCCCATTCTACGCCCCTGGCATAGTTGGTCCATGTAGGGGACTATTGGTGACAAATTCATCCTTGATGTGATTAGCTGTGATGTGATGCATTTCATGTTATCATATGTTTTAAATGTTTTACTATTCTGCTCACTGGGCTTTGTAGCTCACCCCTCTCCCCTAACCCCAGATGTGCAGGTACAGGGTAGACCAGGAGGTTAGCCAGAGTTTTGAAGTATGTTTATGTAATAAGTTAGATTGTGGACATGACAATTGTACTATGATGTAATGTAAGAGATTATAGTATGTTATGTAATGAGGTATATTGAGGTTATAGTTGTGCTTGACCCTATGAGTATTGTAATCCCTTGTTGATACATGATCTTAATGTCTATTAATGTTTATGTTTAACCAACTCAACTTATGATGTATCGCCCATTGGGGCATTGATGAGATCCCACTGAGGGGTCAAGTTTATGATTATGTTAGTGCATGCACAGGTTGAGTTTGGTGTATGAGGAATGATGAAAAGAAAAGTTTTAATTTTTATGTATGATTGTTGATCATGTATGGGATTGAACAGGTTTACAGGTTCTATGTCAGGCTTGCTACGGGTCCCGGCGGCCTTAAGCCGATCTGGATCCTAGCGCCGGTAGCGGTCCGATTTTCGGGTCGTTACAGGAGTGGTTCGGTTCGGAAAGAAAGGTAAACTAGCCCCACTATACATCGGACCCTTTGAAGTCTTGCAAAAGATTGGGAATGTGTCGTACAAGCTAGATTTACCTGCTTCAATGGCAAGAATCCATCCGGTTTTCCATGTTTCAATGTTGAGGAAATTTGTGTCAGATCCGGGCAAGGTTCTTAGTGAGCCTGATGTGGAGATCCAAGAGGATCTCACCTATGTTGAGCAGCCAGTGCGGATCGTAGACACCCAGATCAGAAAGCTAAGAAACAAGGAAATCCCGATGGTGAAAGTCCTATGGAACCACCACAATATGGAAGAGTGCACCTGGGAGACACGGGAGTCCATGCTCCAGCAATACCCTTATCTTTTCTGAGGTTTGTCCCTTGTGAGTTCTATGTGTTTTATGTGTATGTTATGTGTATGCCATGCTATGTGTTAGTTGAGGAACATTCGGGGACGAATGTTCTTAAGGGGGGGAGAATGTAATACCCGGCTAGACTTCGGTATCGGAATTCCTACCGTCCGGTGGAATCTCGGATGTCGGAGACCTCTAGAAGGGTAAAACCATGCTTTCATGAGATGTTTTAATGTTTTTGAAGATTTTGAATGAAAAGGAAATGAGTTTTTGAATAAAAACAACCTTGGAGGAAAGCTCAGGTTCGGCCGCCGAACCTCAAGTTCGGCCGCCGAACATGCATGCGTTGCGGGTGTGCTTTAGGCCCCCGAAAGCATAAGTGAGGGAAGTCCAGGTTCGGCCGCCGAACCTCAAGTTCGGCCGCCGAACATGGCATGCATGCGGAGGCACATTCGGCCCCCGAACGTCGCCTGGCCAGCCACTATAAAAGGGTCCCTTAGCCGAAAACGGGCGAGCTTTTCCCCATTTTCGGCCAAGGTGAGCTCTCCGCCGCCCCTCACCGATCTTTGATGCTTTTCCTCTAGATCCTTCAAGTTTTTCACTTGTTTTAACCTTATTTTGAAGATTTGAGCTTTTGAGCAAAGTTTTGGAGCTTTGAGGTTCAAGAACTCAAATCTCTCCCAACCCCAAGTTTGGTCGCCTCTACTCTCGATCTTCAAGAGGTAAGAGTCGATCTCTAGCTTATATTATGTTTTAAGTAAGTTTTATGAAGTTCATGGGGGTAGAATGCATGTTTAGGTTAAAGTTATGTTTATGGGTATAAATGTATGTTCATGAACAATGTGGCTTGCAAATGCTTCTGTATGTGTGTTATAGTTGGGGTTTAAGGTAGTTTGAGACCCCTAGGAGCTTGTATGCATGTTTTGGTTGAGCTAAATGCATGTTGGTTGGAGTTGGAGGCATTTGTGCATGTTTGAACCAAGTTTCTACCTTTTGGGAGAAACCAGGTTCGGCAGCCGAAGGGACTTTCGGCCGCCGAACCCTCTTGTGGAGGCAGCCTTCGGCTGCCGAAGCTTGCCCCCAAAAGGAGACTTTCGTCTCTGTCTAGGAGTTTTGGCCGCCGAAAGTGCCGCCGAACATGCATGAGTTTCGCCTCTGTCTGGGAGTTTCGGCCGCCGAAGGTGCCGCCGAACCTGCCTGACTTTCGGCTCTTGAGGGACTTTCGGCCGCCGAACCTGCCGCCGAAAGTGCCCTGTCCAGCCTTTCTTTGCATGTTTTGGATGGATGTTTTGAGATGTTTTAGGGGGTTTTTGGGGGATGTTTTAGAGTTATGTTATAGTATGTTGGTCCCTCATTTGAGTCCACCTGTGTAGGTTTGGACCCGTGGAACCGAGGACCCCAGCAGTGAGTTCAGCTGCTTCTGTGTCTGTCAGAGCTAGCCAGAGGTGAGTGGAATGACTCTTATGGTTTTAAATAAATCAGTTTTGAGCATGTTCATGCATCACGGATGCCATGTGATATTCTAGGATGCTTGCATTAGAAATCACGAATATGTTGCATTGCATAATATGTTGATGATGTGGATGAATGTTGAATGATCCATTAGCCCTCATATGTTATGACATGATGATATGATATGGAAGTCCAGGTGTGGCCTGCACTACGCCCCTGGCACTATGTAAGAGAAAGACCGGATGTGGCCTGCACTACGCCCCCGGCATCATGGATTATGTATGTTATGTTATGTATAAGAGAAAGACCAGGTGTGGCCTGCACTACGCCCCTGGCATAATTGGATTATGTAGAGGGCTAAATGGTGACAAGTTCATCCTTGATATGATTAGTTGTGATGTGATGCATTTCATGTTACCATATGTTTTAAATGCTTTACTATTCTGCTCACTAGGCTCTAGTAGCTCACCCCTCTCCCAAACTCCCCAGGTTTGCAGGTACGGGTTAGACAGAGAAGTCAAGAAGAGTAACGAAGTCTTTTGTATGTAATAGTTAGAAAGTGGACATGACAGGTTGTATAATGATGTAATGATATTGAGGTTAAAGGTGTGCTTGACCATAGTATAATGTAATCCCTTTTGAAACATGATCTTCATGTTATTGATGTCCATCTTTAGCCAACTCAACTCTTGTTATGCCACCCATTGGGGGCTTTGATGAGATCCCACAGAGGGATTAATGTTTAAGTTATGTATATGTTCAGTGCATGCACAGGTTGAGTTTGGTGGATGATAGAATGTATGAAAGAAAAGTTTAAATTTTTATGTATGATTGTTGATCATGTATGGGATTAAACAGGTTTACAGGTTACATGTCAGGCTTGCTACGGGTCCCGGCGGCCTTAAGCCGATCTGGATCCTAGCGCCGGTAGCGGTCCGATTTTCGGGTCGTTACACCAGGTGTGGCCTGCACTACGCCCCTGGCACTATGTAAGAGAAAGACCGGATGTGGCCTGCACTATGCCCCCGGCACCATGGAATATGTATGTTATGTTATGTATAAGAGAAAGACCAGGTGTGGCCTGCACTACGCCCCTGGCATGATTGGAATATGTAGAGGGCTAAATGGTGACAAGTTCATCCTTGATATGATTAGTTGTGATGTGATGCATTCCATGTTATCATATGTTTTAAATGCTTTACTATTCTGCTCACTAGGCTCTAGTAGCTCACCCCTCTCCCAAATTCCCCAGGTTTGCAGGTACGGGTTAGACAGAGAAGTCAAGAAGAGTAATGAAGTCATATGTATGTAATAGTTAGAATGTGGACATGACAGATTGTATAATGATGTATAGATATGTAATGTAATGATATCGAGGTTAGAAGTGTGCTTGACCATAGTTTAATGTAATCCCTTTTGAAACATGATCTTAATGTTATTGATGTCCATGTTTAGCCAACTCAACTCTTGTTATGCCACCCATTGGGGGCTTTGATGAGATCCCACAGAGGGATTAATGTTTAAGTTATGTTTATGTATAAGTGCATGCACAGGTTGAGTTTGGTGTATGTTGAAAAGGAAAAGTTTTAATTTTTATGTATGATTGTTGATCATGTATGGGATTAAACAGGTTTACAGGTTACATGTCAGGCTTGCTACGGGTCCCGGCGGCCTTAAGCCGATCTGGATCCTAGCGCCGGTAGCGGTCCGATTTTCGGGTCGTTACAGAATGGTATCAGAGCCCTAGGTTCATATGGTCGGACCTAGAGTGTCGGGCTCATAGATGTTATAGAAGGTCAAGCACAATAGGAAGATCATGTCCACTAGGATAGGATGTGGAGTCCTGTCTTGTATGATGATGTGAAATGCCATGATAATATGCATGTGCATTAATGATATGCTATGATATGATACGTATGTGATGCGGGTTCATGTGTGCCCACATGAACCATATGATGCTAATGTTTATGTGATGTGTACTGTTTTTCAGAAAACAGGATGAGAGGAACTCGTCGATCAACAAGATTGACTGGAGTACCACCTGAGGATGAGGGCACGAGCGCCCGTCCTCCAGCATTGCCTAGGGCTATGTCTAGTAGGTCTAACAGAGAAAGAGCAGTAAGAGACCCTAGAAGGTCTTTGGATCTGGGTAGAAGCAGATCAGTCAAAGGAACAGTTCAAGGAGGAGTGTCAGAGGATATGGGGGATGAGATGGATGTAGAGTAGAGGAGGGATGGCAGTCTGGGAGTCAGTATGTCAGAAGAAGGAATGGGAGAATCCCAAGGAGGCACTCAGGCCTCGGGATTTGTTCAGCCACCTTACTACCCACCCTTCTCACAAAACCCTGGGTATTCGATGGGAGGCACATCGGATTACCATAGCTTTAGCCCTTATCCCACACAGATGCCATACCCACCTTATTATCCACCATACCCACAGTACCCAATGTATCCACCTCCACCTTACTATCCAAATCCAGCAAACCCTACCCCAGGGGATGCTGCACCTCCTCCCCCAGCAGAACCAGTAGCCCCAGTTACCCAACCTCCTAGACCTAGCTCAGCCAGTGGGAGCAAGGTCAAGATGACTGACTACATGAAGTTGGGTGCTCCCCAGTATGAAAAAGGGGATGACCCGTTTATGTATCTGGAGAGGGTTAAGGTAATCACAGATGAAATTGGGGCTGATGATAGTAGAGCCATTCAGATGGCTGGGTTCACACTTAAGTGCAAGAAGGTACGAGAGTGGTTCAAGAATTATGTGAACCCGAAGGTGGATAGCATGTCTTGGGAGGAGTTTGCAAACGAGTTTGCAGGATGGGCTTTCCCAGATAGTTCAAGGGAGCTGAAGATGATAGAGTTTGAGCAGTTGAGGCAGACTGATGAGATGGGTGTAGAGGAGTTCACAGACAGATTTTTGGAGCTGTTGCCTTTTGCAGGGCAAAGCCTTGACTCAGACCAGAAAAGGTCAAGGAGGTATATCATGAAACTCCACTCCAGATATTCCTCCTTGATCCAGTCAGCAGATAGGGAGAGCTTCCATGCCATAGTGGATATGGCTCGGAAAATGGAGGCCAGTGCCATCGTTCAAGGGTCAGTTAAACAGTCAGTGGCACAGCCTTCTGGTTCTAAGACCCCAGGCTCTTCTTCAATGAGTGCAGCAACCTCAGGTAGCAAGAAGTGGGACAGAGGTCCCAGGAAATCTAAGAAGAACAAGTTTTGGAACAAGGTTAAGTCCAGTCTGGGACTAGGGAGTGGCTCAAGCTCTGGTGCTGATAATGCAGTTTGTGCAAGATGTGGTAAGCCACACAGAGGAGTATGTCGGTTTGGGACGACGGCCTGTTACAGATGTGGTCAGGAGGGGCATATGTCTCGAGAATGTCCAAGAGCAGCCCCGATGGCACAGTCCCAGCAGACAGCTTCAGGTAGTGTAGCGCAGCCAGCAGCTCCAGCCATGACTCAGGCCAGTGGCAGAGGCAGAGGGAGAGGGGCAGCCTCTTCTTCAGCGGGTTTCAGAGGTGAAGGTCCATAAGCTCCAGCACGGATCTTTACGATGACTCAGCAGGAGGCAGATACATCTAACACCGTGGTGGCAGGTAACTTAGTCATTGGTTGTTCAGATGTGTATGCCTTGATGGACCCTGGTGCATCTCATTCTTTTATTGCTCCGAGAGCCGTCCAGAGGTTAGGGTTGATGATCTCTGAGTTAGAGTGTCCTCTCTGGGTCAGTGGACCCAAGTGTGATCCATCAGTGGCAGAGTCAGTCTGCCAGTGTAGTCCTGTGTTTGTTGAGGGAAGATGCTTGTCCGCTGACCTTGTGGTTCTAGACTTGACAAATTTTGACGTCATTCTAGGGATGGATTGGTTATCTACCCATGGTGCTACCTTGGACTGCAGGGACAAGGTAGTCAGGTTCAGAGGTCAGGATGGGTCAGAGGTAGTCTTCAGAGGAGACAGGAGAGGTACACCTAGAGGTCTGATATCAGCTCTTCAGGCTCGTAGGTTGCTTAGGAGGGGATGTCAGGGGTATTTTGCTCATGTGAGAGAGCTAAGCAGTCAGGTTAGAGAGCCCGCCTCGGTGCCAGTGGTTAGAGAGTTTCTAGACGTCTTCCCAGACGAGTTGCCAGGTTTACCACCTGCTAGGGAGATAGAGTTCGAGATAGAACTGATGCCTGGAACCCGACCGATCTCTATCCCTCCCTACAGGATGGCTCCAGCCGAGTTGAAAGAATTGAAAGAACAGTTGCAAGAGCTGGTAGACAAGGGCTTCATCCGACCGAGTACCTCACCCTGGGGTGCTCCAGTCTTATTTGTCAGAAAGAAGGATGGATCCCTTAGACTTTGTATTGACTACAGGCAGTTGAACAAAGTCACTACCAAGAACAAGTACCCTTTGCCAAGGATCGACGATCTATTCGACCAGCTAGCAGGAGCGGGTTGTTTCTCCAAAATAGATCTGAGATCTGGGTACCATCAGCTGAGGATCAGAGATGAGGATGTGCCAAAGGCAGCTTTCAGGACCAGATATGGGCATTTTGAGTTCCTTGTAATGCCGTTCGGGTTGACCAATGCCCCTGCAGCATTCATGGATCTCATGAACAGAGTGTTTAGCCAGTACCTGGATCACTTTGTTATTGTCTTCATAGATGATATCTTGGTGTATTCCAGGAATGCAGAGGAGCATGCCCATCATCTGCGGTTGGTTTTGCAGACCTTGAGGGAACATGGCTTGTATGCCAAGTTCTCTAAGTGTGAGTTCTGGCTGAGGAGCATTTCGTTCTTGGGGCACGTAGTGTCAGAGAATGGAATAGAGGTGGACCCCAAGAAGACAGAAACTGTGGCTAACTGGCCTAGACCCACTTCAGTGACAGAGATCAGGAGTTTCTTGGGTTTGGCAGGTTACTACAGGAGGTTCGTTCAGGACTTCTCGAAAATAGCAGCTCCTCTGACCAGACTAACCAGGAAGAATCAGAAGTTTCTGTGGACCGACCAGTGCGAAGAGAGTTTCGAAGGGCTTAAGAAGAGGTTGACTTTAGCACCAGTTTTAGCTCTGCCATCTAGTGATGAGGACTTTACAGTCTTTTGTGATGCGTCCCGTGTGGGACTGGGTTGTGTGCTAATGCAGAATGAGCGGGTGATTGCTTATGCTTCTAGGCAGCTGAAGAAGCATGAGTTGAATTACCCCACACATGACCTTGAGATGGCAGCAGTAATCTTTGCACTCAAGATGTGGAGGCACTACCTCTATGGGGTAAAATGTGAGATCTTCACAGATCATAAAAGCCTGCAGTACATCCTGAGTCAAAGAGATTTGAACTTGAGACAGAGGAGATGGGTGGAGCTGTTGAGTGACTATGATTGCAAGATTCAATATCATCCGGGTAAGGCGAATGTCGTGGCAGACGCCCTAAGCCGGAAGTCACTAGGCAGTCTATCCCACATCATGGCAGAGAGGAGACCAGTGGTGAAGGAGTTTTACAAGCTCATTGAGGAAGGTCTACAGTTGGAGTTGTCTGGTACCGGTGCTTTAGTGGCCCAGATGAGAGTGACACCTGTGTTTCTGGAGCAAGTGGCTCAGAAACAGCATGAGGACCCAGAGTTAGTGAAGATTGCCAGGACTGTTCAGTCAGGCAAGGACAGTGAGTTCAGATTCGACAGTAAGGGGATCCTCCGCTATGGGAGTCGATTGTGTGTACCAGATGACATAGGGCTAAAAGGAGACATTATGAGGAAGGCTCATAATGCAAGATACAGCGTTCACCTCGGAGCCACCAAGATGTATCAAGATTTGAAGAAAGTTTATTGGTGGCCAGCGATGAAGAAAGAAGTGGCACAGTTTGTGTCAGCCTGTGAAGTGTGTCAGAGGGTGAAGCTGGAACATCAGAAGCCGGCTGGAATGCTTAACCCGCTACCTATTCCAGAGTGGAAATGGGAGAATATAGCTATGGACTTCGTAGTGGGGTTACCGGCAGCGTCCAACAGATTGGACTCCATATGGGTGATTGTGGACAGACTCACCAAATCTGCTCACTTCATCCCTATCAGGAGTGGCTACTCTGTGGACAAGTTGGCGCAGGTATATGTGGATGAGATCGTCAGGCTGCATGGGGTTTCGGTTTCGATAGTGTCGGATAGAGGGCCTCAGTTCACCTCCAGGTTTTGGCAGAGTCTGCAGAATGCCATGGGTACTAGATTGGATTCAGTACTGCCTTCCACTCCTAGACGGACGGACAGTCCGAAAGGACCATCCAGACTATCGAGGATATGCTTAGAATGTGTGTGCTGGACTTTGGCGGTTCTTGGAGGCAGCATCTACCTTTAGTGGAGTTTGCCTACAATAACAGCCATCATGCTAGCATCGGGATGGCTCCATATGAAGCTTTATATGGGAGGAAGTGCAGGTCACCTATTTGCTGGGAAGAAGTTGGAGAAAAGGCCTTGGCAGGGCCTGAGCTAGTAGAGATCACCAGCAGGGTGGTACCCATAATTAGAGAGAGAATCAAGACTGCTACAAGCAGACAGAAGAGTTATGCAGACATCCGCAGAAGACAGATAGAGTTTCAGGAGGGGGATCTGGTATTGCTCAAGGTGTCTCCAATGAAAGGAGTGGTTCGTTTTGGGAAGAAAGGTAAATTGGCTCCACGATACATCGGACCCTTTGAAATCTTGCAAAAGATTGGGAATGTGTCGTACAAGCTAGATTTGCCTGCTTCAATGGCAAGAATCCATCCGGTTTTCCATGTTTCAATGTTGAGGAAATTTGTGTCAGATTCGGGCAAGGTTCTTAGTGAGCCTGATGTGGAGATCCAAGAGGATCTCACCTATGTTGAGCAGCCAGTGCGGATCATAGACACCCAGATCAGAAAGCTGAGAAACAAAGAAATCCCGATGGTGAAAGTCCTATGGAACCACCACAATATGGAAGAGTGCACATGGGAGACACGGGAGTCCATGCTCCAGCAATACCCTTATCTTTTCTAAGGTTAGTTTCTTGTATGTTTCATGTGTTTTATGTATATGATATGTGTATGCCATGCTAGGTGCTAGTTGAGGAACATTCGGGGAGGAATATTCTTAAGGGGGGGAGAATGTAATACCCGGCTAAACTCCGGTATCGGAATTCCAACCGTCCGGTGGAATCTCGGATGTCGGAGACCTCTAGAAGGGTAAAATCATGTTTTCACAAATGTTTTCATGTTTTAATGATTTTTAAGTAAGAATGAATTTGAGTTTTCAAATGAAAAAGACCATGGAACCTTTACCAGGTTCGGCCGCCGAAAGTCATGTTCGGCGGCCGAACGTGGATAGGTTTTGGGAGCACTTTTGGCCTCCGAAAGTTTTGTTTGAAAGAAACCAGGTTCGGCCGCCGAACCTCATGTTCGGCCGCCGAACATGCATGAGATGTGGGGGCACGTTCGGCCCCCAAACGTGAACTGGCCAGCCCCTATATAAGAGCTCCATGGCCGAAACGGGCGAGTTTTCTCCCCATTTTCGGCCACGGTGAGTTTTTGCTCCTCCATGGTTCGTTTTGGATGATTTTCCTTCAATCCTTCATATTTTAACAAGGTTTATGTCGTTTTGAAGAGATTTGAGCAAGTTTTGGAGCTTTGAGGTTCAAGAACTCAAAATCTCCCACCTCCGAGTTTAGGACGTCTCCCTCTCGATCTTCAAGAGGTAAGAGCCGATTTTAAGCTCATTTTATGTTTAAAGTAAGTTTTATGCAAGATCTATGGGGTAGAATGCATGTTTAGCTCATAGTTAGGTTTTAGAGTTAATGTTATGTTTTTGAGCATGTATGTTGGATTTGAGTTGTTGTTGTGTGTTGTAGTTGGGGTTTAAGTTAGTTTGAAGCTCCTAGGAGCCAATGTATGTATATTTGCATGATTTGGATGAGTTATATGCATGTTGAAAGATTTGGGAGGCAAATGTGCATAAAGGAGCCAAGTTTCTGCCCTTTGGCAGAAACCAGGTTCGGCAGCCGAAGGAACTTTCGGCCGCCAAACATGGCTAGGGAGGCAGGCCTTTCGGCTGCCGAAGTTGCCCCCGAAAAGAGACTTTCGTCTCTGTCTGGGACTTTCGGCCGCCGAAGGTGCCGCCGAACCTGCCTGGGTTTCGGCTCTGGAGGGACTTTCGGCCCCCGAAGGTGCCGCCGAACCTGCCCTGTCCAGCCTTCCTTTGCATGTTTTTACGTGTTTGTTTTGAGGTGTTTTGGGGGATGTTTTAGAGTTATGTTCTAGTATGTTGGTCCCTCATTTGAGTCCACCTGTGTAGGTTTGGACCCGAGGAACCGAGGACCCCAACAGTGAGTCAGCTGCTTCAGTCAGTGTCAGAGCTAGCCAGAGGTGAGTGGAATGACTCTTATGTTTTTAAATAAATCAGTTTTGAGCATGTTCATGCATCACGGATGCCATGTGATATTTTAGGATGCTTGCATTAGAAATCACGAATATGTTGCATTGCATAATATGTTGTTGATGTGGATGAATGTTGAATGATCCATTAGCCCTCATATGTTATGACATGATGATATGATATGGAAGTCCAGGTGTAGCCTGCACTACGCCCCTGGCACTACGTAAGAGAAAGACCGGATGTGGCCTGCACTACGCCCCCGGCACCATGGAATATGTATGTTATGTTATGTATAAGAGAAAGACCAGGTGTGGCCTGCACTACGCCCCTGGCATGATTGGAATATGTAGAGGGCTAAATGGTGACAAGTTCATCCTTGATATGATTAGTTGTGATGTGATGCATTCCATGTTATCATATGTTTTAAATGCTTTACTATTCTGCTCACTGGGCTCTAGTAGCTCACCCCTCTCCCAAATTCCCCAGGTTTGCAGGTACGGGTTAGACAGAGAAGTCAAGAAGAGTAATGAAGTCATATGTATGTAATAGTTAGAATGTGGACATGACAGATTGTATAATGATGTATAGATATGTAATGTAATGATATCGAGGTTAGAAGTGTGCTTGACCATAGTTTAATGTAATCCCTTTTGAAACATGATCTTAATGTTATTGATGTCCATGTTTAGCCAACTCAACTCTTGTTATGCCACCCATTGGGGGCTTTGATGAGATCCCACAGAGGGATTAATGTTTAAGTTATGTTTATGTATAAGTGCATGCACAGGTTGAGTTTGGTGTATGTTGAAAAGGAAAAGTTTTAATTTTTATGTATGATTGTTGATCATGTATGGGATTAAACAGGTTTACAGGTTACATGTCAGGCTTGCTACGGGTCCCGGCGGCCTTAAGCCGATCTGGATCCTAGCGCCGATAGCGGTCCGATTTTTGGGTCGTTACAACTATGATTGCAAGATTCAGTACCATCCGGGTAAGGCGAATGTTGTGGCGGACGCCCTAAGCCGGAAATCACTTGGCAGTTTGTCCCATATAGCAGCAGAGAGAAGACCAGTGGTGTTGGAGTTTTATAAGCTCATCGATGAAGGGTTACAGCTAGAGTTGTCTGGTACAAGTGCGTTGATAGCACAGATGAGAGTGACACCTGTGTTTTTGGAGCCACCAAGATGTATCAGGATCTGAAAAGAGTGTATTGGTGGCCAGCTATGAAGAAAGAAGTGACACAGTTTGTGTCCGCCTGTGAGATCTGTCAGAGGGTGAAACTGGAACATCAGAAGCCGGCTGGAATGCTTAACCCACTGCCGATTCCAGAGTGGAAATGGGAGAACATAGCTATGGATTTTGTAGTGGGCTTACCTGCAGCGTCCAACAGGGTAGACTCCATATGGGTGATTGTAGACCGATTGACTAAATCTGCTCATTTCATCCCTGTTCGGAGTAATTACTCTGTGGATAAGTTGGCATAGGTTTATGTGGAGGAGATAGTAAGGTTGCATGGGGTTCCAGTGTCTATAGTGTCAGATAGAGGACCCCAGTTCACCTCCAGATTTTGGCGGAGTCTGCAAAGTGCTATGGGCACAAGATTGGATTTCAGCACTGCTTTCCATCCACAGACTGATGGACAGTCAGAGAGGACCATCCAGACCATAGAGGATATGCTCAGAATGTGTGTGTTAGATTTTGGCGGTTCTTGAAGGCAGCATCTACCTTTAGTGGAGTTTGCCTACAATAACAGCCATCATACTAGCATCGGGATGGCTCCTTATGAAGCTTTGTATGGGAGGAAGTGCAGATCACCTGTTTGCTGGGAAGAAGTGGGAGAAAAGGCTCTTGTAGGGCCAGAGCTCGTAGAGATCACCAGCAGGGTAGTGCCCCTTATCAGAGAGAGAATCAGAACTGCTGTGAGCAGACAGAAAAGTTATGCAGACGTCCGCAGGAAGCAGATAGAGTTTCAGGAGGGTGATATGGTTTTGCTAAAGGTGTCTCCAATGAAAGGAGTGGTTCGGTTTAGGAAAAAGGGTAAGCTAACTCCACGGTACATTGGTCCCTTTGAGATCTTGCAGAAAATCGGGAATGTGTCGTATAAGCTGGATTTACCTGCTTCTATGGAGAGAATTCACCCGGTGTTTCATGTTTCTATGCTACGGAAGTTTGTGTCAGATCCGAGTAAGGTTCTTAGTGAACTTGATGTAGAGATCCTTGGAGATCTCACCTATATAGAGCAGCTAGTGCGGATCCTAGACACGCAAATCAGAAAGCTGAGGAACAAGGAAATTCCAATTGTGAAAGTTCTTTGGAACCACCACAATCTAGAAGAGTGCACCTGGGAGACACGGGAGTCTATGCTTCAGCAATATCCATATATGTTTTGAGGTTAGTGTTTTTCTTTCTTTTGCTGTGTGTAATTGTTTGAGGAACATTCGGGGACGAATGTTCTTAAGGAGGGGGAGAATGTAATACCCGACTAGAGTCTGGCATCGGAATTCCTATAGTCCGGTGGAATCTCGGATATCGGACCTCTCTAGAAGAGAAATAGATATGGGATAGATATGTGTTTTTCCTATGTGTTCATGTTTTAAGTGTAAAGGAAATGAGTTTGTTAAAGAAAAGCACCAAGGAAGAAAAGCCAGGTTCGGCCGCCGAAGGTGATGTTCGGCCGCCGAACATGCATGGCTTTTGGCTTCACGTTTGGCCGCCGAAGGTGGTCTGGCCAGCCACCTATAAAAGGCCCTAGGTCGGTGAATGGATAAGATTTTCTTTCCCTTTCCACCTCAAAGGTGAGACCATGATCTTCCTTGGGTGATCTTCATGTTTTCTTCAAATCTTTCAAAGTTTTGATAAGTTTTCATGATGTTTTGAAGGTTTTGAGCAAAAAACCAAAGTTTTGAAGCGTGGAGACTTTGAGAGCGAGTTTCTCCATATCTCCACATTAGGATCGTTAATCCTCTCGTTTTCAAGAGGTAAGTGAAGATCCTTAGTATCTTTTCATGTTTTATGACAGTTTTTATGGAGTTTTATGGGTAGAGATGCATGTTTAGGTTAAGTTGTGTTTTTGGTTGATTTGTGGTCAAAGCATGTGTAAGTGTTGTGTTGTGTTGTTTGTTGGGGTTTTAAGGTAGTTTTGGACCCCTTTGTGCATATACTTGAGTCTATGTGTGTTGTGGACTTGTGGTTTGCATGATGATGAGTAAAGTTGGGTGAAGTTTTGCATGAAGCAGAGCAGGGTTCTGCCTTATTGAAGAACCTAGTTTCGCCGCCGAAGGAAGGTTCGGCCGCCGAACGTGCTAAGGAGGTGGTTTCGGCTGCCTAAGCTCACCCCCGAAAGTTTGGACTTTCGGCTCTGGAGGGGGTTTCGGCCGCCGAAAGTGCCGCCGAACATGCATGAGTTTCGTCTCTGGAAGGACTTTCGGCAGCCGAAGGTGCCGCCGAAAGTAGCTGAGTTTCGGCTCTGGAGAGGACTTTCGGCCGCCGAACCTGCCGCCGAAAGTGTCCTGTCCAGCCTTCTTTTGCATGTTTTCCTTGATTGTTTTAGGATGTTTTAGGGGGTTTTTGGGGAGGTTTATAGAGATGTTCTTGAGTTAGTTTGGTCCCTCATTTGAGTCCATCTGTGTAGGCACGGACCAGAGGAACCAAAGAGATCAGCAGTGAGCACTGCTTCAGAGTCAGTTCAGTTCAGAGTCAGCCAGAGGTGAGTGGAACTAAACTTAATCTTTTTAATTGAGAACTCAAATGCTTTTAGCATGTTTCATGCACCATGATTATGCAATAGGTTGATTGCATAGAAATCCACGAATATGATGCATTGCATAATATGATGTTGATGTGGGTGGATGTTGGATGAGCCATTGGCCCTTGATATGAGATGATATGATGTGGTATGGAAGTTCAGGTCGAGGCCCATTCTACGCCCCTGGCACAGAGTAAGAGAAAGTCCAGGTCGAGGCCCATTCAACGCCCCTGGCATAGTGGATATGGTAGAGGGTCATTGATGACAAGTCCATCCTTGATGTGATTTGTTTGTGATATGATTTGTTTGTGATATGATGCATTTCATGGAAGCATATGGTAATTAAATTGTTTTATTGTTCTACTCACTGGGCTAGTATAGCTCACCCCACTTCCTTAACCCCAGTCTTGGAGGTTCAGAGGTTCACAAAGAGTATAGCAGGCTTGCTACGGGTCCCGGCGACCTTAAGTCGATCTGAATCCTAGCGCCGGTAGCGGTCCGGTTTTCGGGTCGTTATATTTTTTAGCCCTTGCGAGTTTTCTAGCCTTTTACAACCCTGACGGGCTTCCTAGTCTTTTACAACCTGACGGGCTTCCTAGTCTTTTACAACCTAACAGGCTTCCTAGTCTTTTACAGCCTTGACGAGTTTCCGTATATTTTTCCAGTCCTGACGAGTTTTTGAGCATTTTCTCAGTCCTGACAAGCTCCTTGGTTTTTTACAGCATTGACGGATTTTCGTGTATTTTTTCTCACTCTGACCAGCTTCTGAGCATTTTCTCAACTCTAACTAGCTCCTGGGCTTTTCACAGCCCTAACGATCTTCTTGGCATTTTTTAGTCTTGACGAGTTTTTGCATATCTTTCTAGCCTTGACGAGTTTCCGTGCATTTTTTCAGCCTTAATGAGCTTCCGGGCATTTTTTAGCCTTAACAAGCTTCTTGCAAACTTCATTTGCCCACTTGGCAACCCATTCTGCCTTCGTCGATCGTCTACAATTGGCCTTCTTCTTTTGCAAAAAGTTTTAGATTTTCGAAAGTGATTTGTAAGAGCAGTGACACATGCATGTGGTTCTCTTTATGAGATTGAACCAATACTCTCGGTCGCATGGCCCGACGTATACTCGCCTTGCAGCCTGTCCTGAGATGCCTTAAAAACTTTTTGTAAAACAGGACTAACACTCGGTTCATCGGCCTGGCATATATCCATTCTACGGTGTAGCATTAAATGCCTTAAAAACGCCTTGTGAAATGAAACTAACACCCAATTGATCGGCCTAATATATTCTCGCCTTGAGGCCTACTATAAAATACTTTAGGAACACCTCGTGAAACGGGACTAACACTCGATTGGTCGGCCTAGCGTATACCCACCTTGCAGCTTGGTATGAAATAGCTTAAAAATCTTTTCGTGAAATAGGACCAACACCTAGTTTGTCTGTCTGGCATTAAATACCTTAGAAACTTTTCATAAAGCGAGACTAACACTTGGTTAATCAGCCTAGAGTGTACCCTCTATTTTAGTGGAACTAACACAAGGTCTTCTGGCCTGATAGATTTCTGGCTTTTAGCCTTATTTTAGTAGGACTAACACCCGGTCTTCTAACCTGATAGATTTTCGACTTACTTATGGCCTAGAAGCTTTTTTTATATTGGCTTTAAAGCTTTTTTTATATTTTTGCAGTCCAGCGCCCGGACTTCTAGCTGAAGGATTCCTAACTTATTGGCCTAAAAGTTTTTTATTCATATTTTTGCAGTCCAACGCCCAAACTTTTAACCTGACAGATTCCAACTTATTAGCCTAGAAGCTTTCATTTATATGGGTCCGACGTCCGGTCTTCTGGCAAGTTCTTGCCTTACAACTTTTGTTTAGTGGGTTTGACGCTCGGTCTTCTAGTGGGTTCCCGCCTTGTAACTTTTGTTTAGTAGGTCCTACGTTTGGATGGCTTTGTAAAATTTTATGAGTTTGTTTGTTTCCACTGTCCAATTTCTGGATTATGGTTGGACGTTTGAATATCTGTGACACTCTCCTTATGCCCACTTCTATTAACAAGCAGTCCACTTACAAATACATGAGTAACCCCCACAAGTTTACTGTCAATGATGATTTTAAAATTATTACCTCGAGTTCGGGCCTTCTATTACTCTTTCTGATAAACTTTCAAAGTGTTCAATTTTAAAAAAAATAAAAGGATTCGTTTTTGGATTTTAGTAATTAACAGATTGATCTATTTATTTTTAAAATCGAATACTTAAATTCTTAAATTTTATATTTATCCAACTCAAAGTCCTTCCATCTATACTTATGTCAATTTTTTATTAATCTAATATAAAATAATATAAGTACCCACTCATCTTCTTCTTTTCAGTCTGGAACCATGACTCTCACTAACTCCATTATTTTATGACTAATAATACTATCAACCGTGATTAATAATAAAACTTACATACCTACATAAACACAAACCACCATAAACTCTGTCTTCAACCACACAAACCATCAACACCTACTGCAATATCAGCTCCTTCACCCATATAAACTCACATGCCACATAAATCATTAAATCTCACAACACCTACACTTGAGGGTTGGTATGAGAATACCACATAATGTGAGATGTTAGCAGAGTGAGAAGAGGCAGACAATAAGGACTATGAGAAATCTAAGAATTTTAATCACCATCTAGAGACGAAGGCCAAAGATTGAGGAGGAAAAGAAAATGGATTCCCAAATTCCCTCACAGTCATACCCATTTACTAAGGAGCATATCCACATCCCTTATTAACTCATACCCACAAAGCAAAATTTAAATCTAGAGTCGATACTATTGAAAAAACTATTGATGCATTTCTATGACTTATTGAATAAATTTATTGATGGTTATAAATTTTTAATCCCTAAGCTAATTTTGTGAGTAGAGAATGGTGTAGTGAACAATGCCAGCATAGTGAGAAATCTTTTTAGTTGAAATATAATAATAGAGCTTTTTATTATAATTATGGGTATTTCAACTTTTTATATTATTGGAATTGAAATATATTAATAAATGATAATTGATGGATAAAAGTGTTTAAAATTTGTTGAATATTAAAAATAAAAATAATAAAAAAATTTTTTTTATTTACAATAAGAATGTTTCTAGAAATTAATAATATTTCTCACTCATTTTTAATGAATTTTAAAATAAATGAATCTCAAATTTAGACGAATAAAAATATAGAAATATAAATATTTAATTTTAAAAATAGAAAAAATATTTAATTTTAAAAATAGAGAAATCGATCCATTAATTATATTAAAATTTATAAATTAAATATAATTTATCGAAAATAATAGAATTATACATAATTTTATAAAAATTTATTTAAATTTTTCTTTTTACAAAATAAATCAGGCTAAGTAAAAAGGTAAACACACAAATACAACAATATCAGGTTCTTTCTGCGATACTGTTTTTCCAAATCTCAAACACCATAAATCACTGAAATATCTTCTTCCAGGCTAAGGGCAATTTAGCTGACTAGTGTCCTTAGATAAGGGGTTTTTTGCTTTTTCAATTTTTTCTCAATTTTTGTCCGAAAAATAACTTTTTTTTAAATAAAAGTAAAAAAAACTCTATCACACTTTAAAAGCTTACCGCAATTTTAAAAGACAATAAAAAAGAATAAATTAAAAAGTATAATTTAAATACAGTACCGTACTTGCATGATTGCCGCGTAGGGCACTCAATTAATTTTAATTATAAATTTAATTTTTATTTAATTAATTATTATATTTTATTAATTATATATTAAATTATATAAATTAATTAAAATTAAAAAAAAATTAATACATTACCCCGCTTTTAAATAGCGGTAATGCATGTTTCGTTAAATTAATTTAAATTATAAATTTAATTTTTATTTAATTAATTATTATATTTTATTAATTTAATTTATTTAATTATATATTAAATTTATAAAATATAATTATAAAAATTATATTAATATAAATATTAATATTAATTAATTTAAGTTATTTATAATATAATATTATATTTATTAATTTATTTTATTAATTTATATAGTTTAATTAATTATATATTAAATTTATATAAATATAATTACAAAAATTATATTAATATTATCATAAATATTAATGGTTTTAATTTATTTACAATAAAATATTACATTTTTTATATTTATCAATTTATTTTATTATTTTTATTACAATTAATTTATAAATATTTAATATAAATATTTGTGAATTATAAAAAAGTTAAATTTTATTTTATTTTATATTTTTTCTCATAATTTTTTTATTCACTTATACTCTATAAATATTAATTTTTAATTAAATTAATATTTTTATAATCTTACAAATATTAATATTAAAAAGTGAGAATATAAATGATAACCACCAATCATATAGAACTATCTTTTTAAAAAAAAAAAAATAGAAAAGAGATTTCATTATCCTTAATATTTTTTTTTTGATAAAATTTTTTATTTTATTATTGGTATATATATTAACTCATTTCATTGTTCCTAAATATTTAGATGTATTTTTTTAATTTAATTTTTATAATTTCTACATTAATAAATATGATTAATAAAATAAATTATATATATCCTTAACGTTAATTAATATATTTATAAAATAAATTATATTAATACATTTATATATATCTTTAGCATTAATTAAATTATATAAATTAATAAAATAAAGTGATAAATATAATATTATATTATAAATAATTTAAATTAATTAAAATTAATATAATTTTTATAACTTTATTTTATAAATTTAATATATAATTAATTAAATTAATAAAATATAATATAATAACTAATTAAATAAAAAATCATTAATATTAATATAATATAAATTTAATATATAACTAATTGAATTAATAAAATATAATAATTAATTAAATAAAAATTAAATTTATAATTTAAATTAAATAAAAATACAATAGAAGCTACGATAATACATTTAAATTAATTTTTTTTAATTTATTATTTCTTATTACACTTTAAAAATACGTAAAACCTATACATTTAAATTAATTTTTTTTAATTTATTATTTTTTACCGCACTCTATAAAAATGCCGTAGACTCTATCGCACTTATAAAAGTGTGATAGGCTCCGCTTTTGGGTCTGCTTTTACCCTAATTGGAGAAAAAATTATTTTCGGATCAGGATTGAGAAAAAAAATTTATTTTTAACTTGAAAAAGCAAAAATCCCTTGGAGAAGTTACCGAGGAACCAAAAGATTCTCTCCCAAAACACAAGTTTCAAAATCTACAGCTCTAAGCACTAATATTACTATCTACATTGTAGCAAAATACGTTGCACAGCA
This sequence comes from Manihot esculenta, assembly GCF_001659605.2. Taxonomy (NCBI): domain Eukaryota; kingdom Viridiplantae; phylum Streptophyta; class Magnoliopsida; order Malpighiales; family Euphorbiaceae; genus Manihot; species Manihot esculenta. The sequence continues at coordinate 33,073,458 of NC_035177.2, read as the reverse complement.
AAATCTAAGTTACTTTCTGGCGCACTCCTCTTCAATTTGCCCATCTGCATAAAAATTGGATAGTCTGTTATGCTGGAGCAAGGACATGAAACACAACACATAACAAACCTTTAGAGTCACAAAAGTAGAGCCTGAAGATCCTCACCCTTGAGATTAACGGCCAGGTTTGCTTGAGTATCAGCTTCAGAGTTGAACTCCTAGACAAATAACAGGATTTCAGGAGCAAACAAGGGAGTACAACATAATACAAGGGTTCCAATAAGACAAATCATAGGCACTATGACAACTTAGCACTTAAAGCAGCCTATTCAAATAAATTTGCTACTCCTAAAAGAGTCATCTTGTTGATCACTTTGACAACTGAAATATAACGCAAATACATGTCATCCAAGTGAAGCAACAGATGCATTCAAGTATTATATGAGACAGGCACAAGGTTCAAAACAACCAACATACTGACTGAATGATTATCGGGATACCTTTCATAACAATATAAGCAACAACCCTTTGGCAAAGTCCAAAATGCAGCATTGTTACCAAAGTAGCCGCCAAATGCAAAAAAAAAAAAAAAAAAAAGAAGACAACAGAACCAATTATCTGCAGGCACGTGCAGATGCAGGTCATGAATTTACTGCCTAGATCCTTCTGCTTAGCTAACAAACCGAAAAATAAAATGTAAAATATGAGCGCAAAAAATAGGAATGAGACAAGGATAAACTGGCACGCAAATTTTTTCCTTTTTCTTTTCCAAAATGCGTATAAGTTTGGTAACACAGTAGTGAAAAGAGACCAAACAATGGACAAAAGCAACATGGTTAATCAAAGAACTTACAACCATAAGGAGAAAAGGAGGAAAAACAAAGATAGACATTTTATGGAGTGCTTGAATCTGTGCATATCTAAAACAACTTTTTTTATATTTTGTAAATATATACAGCACATAATTATCTGCATATACCCTGAGAACATGTTCAATATGAAATGATATAAACTTATTCTTGAGCTCGTTGGCCTCTTTACATAACCCAGCCAGATTCTGGTTTTTTATTTTCCATAGACCCTGAATCTGTATCCAGAAAAGAGCACAAGTATAAGAAAACAAAATAAGTAAACACAAAGAAACACTTAGTCATTAAGTAAACTACCTTAAACAATAAACATTAAACCGCAAGTGCATCATTTTATCAGAAACCTATAAACAAAATCAGAGATTGCAACGATTTTGTTGGCATGATCACATTTTAAACGAATGAGCATAAATAACTTATTATGTTTCTACTCAAGAAATCTATAAACAAAATCAGACATTGCAACGATTTTGTTGGCATGATCACATTTTAAATGGATGAGCATAAATAACTTATTATGTTTCTACTCAAGCGTTAGTTGCAGGAATTTGACCTTCCAGAATCCAAAAGCTGTCTGAAGTAAATGATAAGGGATCTCTCCCACATTGATTAACAATAAAATCTTCATGAAACAATTGAAATTGGACATCAGTGTAATAGAATTAAAAGAACATGCACTATCATTTTCAATTTCTTACAATTTTTGTCTATCTTAAATCTGATTGTTATTGACTTCATCACTTACAATCAATTGATTCTTGTTTCTCCCTTCTACAAACTCTTTCTCCAAAACTTACACAAACAAGAAATAAGTTCACAAGGCCAACCTAATCTTTTCTCTGCTTTTGAAACATAAATCACATTACATTAAATATAATTTCAATACTTCTATTAAAAGAAAACCAGCATTATAGGATTAAAAAATAAAACCTGCATGCAGACAAGATTTGAGTCTCCGCGGACACGAATATGTTTGAACCCTTTCCTAAGGGCATGCTTTAGTCCTAAAATTACAGCTCGATATTCAGCAACATTATTTGTTGCAGTGCCCAATCCCTCACGAAGTCGACACACCTACCAAAACATGGAATTAGAAAGGTGTATAATTTGAAGAAGTTGAGATCCAATTCAAGTAACTGCATACTATGCTTCCATCTTCAGCACGCAACACAGCTCCAGCACCAGCTAGACCAGGATTTCCCTTTGAAGCACCATCAAACTCGAGAATGCAGGATGACTAAGCATAGAAATGGTTGAGCTTTAATTTCACCACAGGCATTCAAGAATATTACATCATTCATAAATTTGCATTGAACAGAAACCAGAAAGATCAGATATGCAACCACCGCATCAAAATTGAGTAACTGGCTAACTGCATTCATACTAGAAGTATATAATATCATCCTGCAAATCAGTTGTCTAACAAAAATCATTCCATGAGACAATTTCCTACAATAGGCCATATAGCCATTAAGTCGGTCATATTGACGCACTTAGCAAATATCTACATCCTTTGGGATGAATGAAAACCTATATATAACAATTTGCCTTTTAAATTCAGAAGCATCTACTATATTAGGGCAAAAAATCTAAGATTTAGAAAAAAAAGGCACTTTTGATGAATTTACCAAAAATTGGTGCTAGAAAAAGAACTTTAAAATTTATACTCCATTTGTCACACAAAAATAGGTTTACTTTTATTTCAATTAGTTTAAGAAAATGTCATCGATATAGTTAAAGCAATAAATTTTGTTTAATCTTTCCTAATAATACCATCCATTTATATTGCACCGTTAAAATTTAAATAACTCATATTACTAAATTGCTTAGAAATAATAGATTTATTTTTTTCAATACACATTAAATAAGGGCACACCAATAAACTCATAAATAAACTAATATTTCAAAATAGAAAGCAGCTATAGAGGACATGAATTGACTAAACAAACCACATAGTACATATCTGATCCTAGGGAACTGTGTACATAGAATGCCCTTCATCAATCATCCTTGGATTCAAGATATAAAAAATAAATAAAATATATTACTAAAATAATATTAGTATCTTACAAGGACTTTATAAGATCTAATACTCAGAAAACTGTTAAGAATTACATTATTACTAATGCTATCAAATACAGTCATTTATCAATTGATCACATATGCAATTGACATTTTTTTCATTAATGAAAGGTTAGTTCCACAAACAGACAAATAGAATAACTGCAAGTTTTAAAAGCAAATAAATCTGCAGATAGCAACATACCTTTTCCTTTCAGCTAGTTTTAACTTTTATCAAAAAGAGGATTCAATATACATTTATAAGGGGTCAACTTAAACATATATAAATATACAAGGATATGTTTAATAGAAGGAGGAGAAAATTGATCCAGCGCATTTGGCATTTTACAAGTCACATCTGCCATTGTCATCAATACATAATATTCCTAAAGCATAAACCAAGAATAGAAGAAAACTATCATCTCATAAATACAGGAAAATAGGTCATCTGAAAGATAGAGATATGCTCAAGGTGGAAAATGATAAGTAGGCATCTTTCACAAATATATGAAATAAGAATCTTATAATGTACAAGCTGATGAAAGGAGAAAAATGTAATAGCCAAATAGGCAATTGGATTAAGGCATTTGTTAAATATGCACACATACAATTGAAAATTTATATATCCAGATAGTACAAGAACGAACTTCACTAGCAAAACTCACACAAACAGAAGACATCACATTAGTTTCAAGATGATTATCCATCTTCTGATGCAATTTTTGAGAAATTGTTGAAATTGAAGTTGAACCAATCACTTCCTACAAAACAATAAGACGTATACAGCAAATCAAGCAGCTACAGTACAGTGTCAAATATTCCTATTTATCCCTCCTTTATTCAAATACTCAACAAGTTATTAAGCTACAAATGACAATCAAATTGATAGTTTAATACTTAGGTTTGTAAACAGAGAAATAAAAAGGCTGAAACCAAAACAAAAAAAAAAATCAAATTCAAAGAAAATGAGAAGTCAAAACTGAGAAATTGAATATAGCATCCATCTACTTTAAGTTTTAATTTTAGTTATAAATACCCAAACTAATAACGTCAAATTTAGAGCACTTCCTTTCAAATGCCTACCTGTCCATTCGCATGCAACCTAGAGTTAAAAGGTCATTGCAATGGTTAAAAATTACCTATATACCAATCAAACTGAGAATCCTTTCTTCTTCCTTTTTTTTTTTGTTTCGAGTTTAAGTGTTAACTTCAATTTGTTGCCAAGTTCTGACTACATTACTTTATTATGTTTACATAGCATTTTACCTCATTCAACCAGTAATTTTTAATGATTCACATCTAAAGGTTAAACTTACCACTGAATTGCGCACTTCTTGAAATCTCTTTGGCGGAGAATCCTTGTACACTGCTTTCCCTCCAGAAGAAGCTGGTTGCTGAAAGCATAAAAATAGCTCCAATTATATAATAATTAGTGCCCTCATTTACAAAACAAAGTGGATGGCTCAATGAACTTGCAAACGTAAAAGCCATTCTGTAAAAGAAAAAACTGTTACATATTATAGGAAAAATTATAGGAGAAATATTTAAGGAATGTAATGGGAGAGAATATAGAATATTATGTCACAAATAACCACCAGCTGGAGCTGTATATTTGGGTTAAAATGACACTTTTTTTCCTATGACTAAAATAACCTCAGTTCGCTTGCTCATCTTCCCAGCTATTTCTCAGCATTAGCCTTTACACTAGTTAAATATTAAGAATGCATTTTTACATGGTGACTATACGAAGCAATTATTTGGATTTGTTGCTAAGGGAAGTATGGGAAAGTTAAGAAATATTTCTTCTGGCTTGGTATCCTCAAGCCATGCTTAAGGATGTCAAGCATTGGGTATTTCTTCTGGCTTGGTATGCTTAAGGATGTCAAGAATTGGGTTAAGAGTTGTGATGTGTGTGCAAGATACAAAGGGGAGCATTGTGCTTATCCAGGCTTATTAAAACCATTGCCTATTCCTTCCCAAGCTTGGCAAGAGGCTTTTATGGACTTCATAGAGAGGTTACCAAAGACCAAAGGGAAGAATGTCATTCTGGTAGTAGTTTGCAGGCTAACCAAATTGGCTCATTTTCTGCCTTTATCTCATCCCTTTTCTGCAACTACCGTGGCTCGTCTTTTTATGGAAAATATTTATAGATTACATGGAATTCTAAGAGTGATTGTTTCATTATAGAGATAAGGTTTTTACTAGCTTATTTTGGCAGGAATTTCCAAAATTTTAGAGGTCAAATTAGCCTTTGGGACAATCTAGTATCCCCAATCAAATATTCAGACTGAGAGAGTGAATCAGTGCCTAGAAAATTATCTCATGTGTGTGGTGCATTTAAAACCCATTTCTTTGGTGCAGTGGCTTCCTATGGCAGAATGGCAGTATAATGCCTCACTCCATTGTGCACTAAAAATGTGTTCTTTTGAAGCACTTCATGGTTATCCTCCCCCTAATTTTCCGTGCAACCACCTACTGGCTTGGTTGTTGATGCTGTGGACCAATTTATAAGGGATAGGCAGCACTTAAGCCAACTTTTTAAGGACAATTTGTGAGCTAGGATGAAACAACATGCTGACAAGAAGAGATCTGAAAGAGAATTTGAAGTGGGGATATAATATTCTTGAAGTCAAACATCTCTGGCTCTTAGACAATCCCTTAAACTGGCAACCAAATATTATAGACCTTACAAGTTGCTAGCTTGAGTGGGTAAAGTAGCTTACAAGCTTGAGCTACCTCCATATTGCTCCATCCACCCTATTTTTCATGTGTCTCTATTAAAGAAGAAGGAAAGGGACAATATTTCTATCACTGCAGTGCTACCGGAATTTCAGGAGGATCAAGTTATAATAGCACCTAAGAGAGTCCTTAAAATAAGAAAAATCCTCTGAGATTCAGCCTATGTCCAACAGGGTCTCATCAAATGGACCAATCTAACTGAAGAAGATGCCACATGGGAGGACAAAGCTTTCATCACTGCTCAATTTCCTCACATATCCCTTTCTTGGATGCAAGAAAGTTCTCAAATAGGGGGTATTGTTACATATTATAGGAAAAAGTATAAGAGAAATATTTAAGAAATGTAATGGGAGAGAATATAGAATATTATGTCACAAGTAACCACCAGCTAGTACAGCTGTATGTGTGCACAGCTGGAGTTAGTTACTAACTGAGATCTATAAAATCCCAGTATATTCCATATGTAAGGCATTGAGAAATTTCAATACAAACACCATTGCTTCTCTCCCTTAATTCTAACTCTCATTTTCTCTTCTACTATTCCATTTCTCTATTCTTTTGTCCTTACTCTTCTGCTTCTCCTCTTTTCTATCTCAAATTTCTCTGTTAGAGCAATAGTTCTAAAAAAAACACGTGGGAGAATCTCAACAGCAACTAGAATATGAGAACTGTGGTAATGTTAAAAATGGCATTCGCAATCACAGTCAGAAAATAGCTCAAAGATGACACAAACAACAAAGCATGTAGTAAATAAAATACTTAGTCACTATATTGATATGTTGAATTAGTTTTCACCAACAACATTCTCTTTTTTTCTTTTGTGTGTGTGTGTGTGTGTGTGGGGTGGGAGAGAGAGGGGGGGGGGGGGGGGAAGAAGGAAGAGAGGAGGAGACACGTAAGGGAGACCTAATAGCAAGTTAAATTAACCTGAAAAGGGCAAGGAACAAGTTTGCCAAAAAGATCACTTTGAACATCAGCAGCACAGATAGAATAGGCAGCATTCTTAAGCCCTTGCGAGACTAGGTACTCCTCTGCTTCCTTAGGCAAGCCATACCCTTTGAACACACTAACTGAAGGATTGCACACCTAAAAGCAAATAAATAAATAAAATAAAATAAAATAAAATATGCACAGTGATTATCAGAAAAAGAAATACAGATAGTGAATAAATGATGTAGCATCAGCATAACTGAACTAAAGAAGCAGACAATATAGAATCACTACCAAAGAAAACAAAAAAAAACAATATTGTTATGATAAGGATTAGAAAAAGTGGAGCCCAGTACAAACACAGCAGCAGTGGAACTTTAATATAGGTGGAATCATTTTAAGCAATTGACCAAAAATCCAACATAGCATTAACTCAGTTAGTAAACTTTTAAAAAATAGATATTCCAAGATGAACAATCATCCTCAATTCAAACAAAGGCAGAACTTAATTTAATGAGCCACAAAATTAAGCAATGTACTAAAAGTAGCACTTTTACAGAAGAGATCTTATATGTTAAAATTACACAAGTTACTGTAAACATGCCTTGAATTCATTGGCTCACAAAATTTAGTGCCACTCATATGCTTGGAAATTTGAATTTGTTCTTAGTTATCTCACCAATTCTCATGCCAAGTTGTTATCTTGAAGAGCGCCCATCCATATGCTTGCCATGCAAGCCATTTCTCATGCAAACTCCTTCATTGCGAAGGAAATTTAAAGACGGCAGGAAACGACTTGGTAGGCCTCCTCTCTTCATCTGTATATATTGTTTACAGCATGTAATTCAAATACATTGTGTGAAATAAAATTATCTGAGATTTTGAATTTTATTAGGTGAGACAAAAATATTGTGAGTTTGGATAAATTATTTGAGTGCTATTCTCTATATTTGTTTTGAAATTCTCCTATTGTATTAGTGAAATTTTGCAGGTAAGGGTAAACTTTTGTCGAACCACATATATATTGTGTTGTCTTATTTTATTTTATTTTCTCAAATTTATTTTATCGTGTCATATTTTGTTCCTTCCAAATAAATAACGGCTACAACACCATTACCAAGTAAAGTGAAAGTAGCAACCCAAAATTCATATAAACATAAAGAACTCCCATTCCATTAGAAATTGAAAGTAAGAAAGGGTTAATTTTTCCAACAGGATAAAACCCAAATAACCAATCACTTTAACTAATTGATTAATCTAACAGTTAAAAAGCACACATATAAAACAGCAAAAAAAAAAATTAAAAGAAAAGAAATAAAATAATTACAGAAGATCCAGCTTGCGTTTGGCAGTCCCTTAAGTTCTTATAAATGCCAACAATATCACCTTTACGTACAACGTAAAAAGCATCTTTCTCTTCCTCCATGTTAGAATGCTGAAAATACAAAGAATCCATTAGGGTTTTTTTCAACTGCATAATACTAAGCATTTGGGGGAAAAATCATGAACAGAACGTCATAAAGATTATTGTGAGCTAGATACCCTAAAACCCTAATAAACAGAGAAGAATGGAAGTAAAAATTAAAGGAGTGTAAACCAGTAGACAAATATAGACGAATAAGCATAGGAGATCAGGAAGTCTAGCCTGCAGCCTCTGCGTAGCGTCTGAGAGCTCAGAGAAGTGGAAATGGAAAAGACATCAAAGTGTGTGGGCTCTGGCGGGAAAAGTTAGAAATGGGATGAAGAAGAACCTCCTACTTTCGCACATTTTACTGCGCTTGGGCCTAATAGGCAGTGAAATTTTACTGGATCTAATTTTGCTTAGGTTTGGACTCTCATCAAAATTAGTTAACGAAAATATTTTCGTAAATTAAAATATTTAATAAAAATAACTTTTTTATTTATTAAAAATATTTTTTAAATATAAATGATTTTTTTAAAATAAATGAACCCTAAATTATAATTTACTTTTTAGAAAGTTTAACAAAATTAATTATCTCTTAAATTAATAAATTTATCTTAAAGTCCCATCAAATCAGTATTAATTTTTAATTGAGAAATTTTTATTTAAATTTGATCCATGTGGACACATAAGATAAAATGAGAATGGAACTACACAAAATCTTATACAATATGTATTTACAATTTATATTATAAGACTATATAGATCGAGTCTAATTAAATTTTTCTTTAATTTTATATTAAAACACAATATAAATTATTTTTTTTATCATTTTTTTTCGAGAATCACAATTATATATATATAATTCTCCTATCGTTTTATATATTTGTTTAAAATTGAAAAAAAATTATTTATTTATTAATTTTCATATTTTATAATTTTCTTTATGTAAAAAAATTATTTTAAAACATAAAAACCATAATTATATAACAACTCAATTAGATTATTTTCTTTGCACAATTTTTATACCAAAATGGGATAAAGATAGATTGACTTTTGATTTTTCACATGAACAAGAAAGTTTTTTTTTAAATTAAAGTAGAGTGTTTTATTAATTCAAGTCATGCAATAAAACATCCATTGCATAGTTGGGTGGTTATCAATCCACTCACCAACATTAACAATCAATCTAGTAGTTTGAGCAAACTCATGAGCTGCCATGTTTGCAATGCGAAAAACACAGCTTCAACGGCAGCAATATTGGAATTGACGTTGAAGTTGTTGAATATGTCTGGTGATTGTTTGAAAAGGAGTAAAATCTAATGATTTGAGATTCAGAAAGAAATAGAGTTTTTGTGTGTATTAGAAAACTTAGTCTGGATAGGTTGTGCTTCCCTCTTTTATTCCTTTTTTTTTTGTCCTCTAGTGACGTATAACCACCACCCTACTACAGTGCCACATGTCGCTGTCACACAGAGCCGTACGTACGGGCGTACCTGCCTGCCCATTCTCGTCAAGCGGCCATTTAATTCCTTTCCGACGCCCGTACTGATAGGACCACAACATAACTAGGCTTGCTCTCCTACTCCTTGTCACATAAGATGAGTTAGATTCCTCTCTGATGAGCCCGGGTCCTTGGTGAGCCCGGCTTGCTTCAACCGCATGTTGGGTGGTGTACTTATGGATCAGCTTATGTAGTGATCTCTGATGGATTTTGGGCTTGGCTCTTCTTCCAGGGCTCAACCTTAGCTTGGGTGCCAGTAGCCCAGCGGTCCTCAAGTGCCCCTTTACATCCTCGTTAGTTATTCCATGATTAATGAGAGGGTAAATCCCTAGGTCTCAATTATGACTGTGCGGCCCTAGGGAGGCTCTCATCAAAACATCTTTTCTTTACCCTTACCCATTTCAAATTCGTACTTTCAGTTTCTCTCTAGACTCTTCTTCTTGCTGCTTCCTCTAATCTGTCGATGTTGTAGGTCTGAGGTCCACGGTCACCTCTTCCACTCTTTCCAATTTCTTCTCTGCCGACTACATAGACACCTCAATCTATAGGATTAGGGCTCATTTTCCAATGAGAGGATTGTTCTTCCTGTTCCTCCGCCGACGGGTTTGATAGACCCCCAGCAAGGTCGCAGCTTGATCTTTTACGTCATGCAATGCAACTTCAGGTTAACCTTTCCCTTCTCCCCCTTCTTTATCGAGGTTTTTCATCACTTTGGAGTGACCCCTCGCATGTTATCTCCGAATTCTATCCTTTTCGTGTGTTCCTTCGAGTCAATAAGTCTGTGCTGGGGTTTTGCCCCTTCTGTCATTCTGTTTTCTATTTTTATTCGTTTGATTCGAGCAAATCACGAGTTTTACTACTTTGCTTTCCAGGGAGGGTTGTCCATCTTCATGGGGGTACAAAAACTTAATAAAAGATTGGGCTGAGACCTTTGTGGTGGTAGAGTTGAAGGAGGGCTATAGGATTGACTGGGATGTTGATCTCTCCTGGAGGAAGGTTCCCTAGGGCTCGGCTGCTCCTGGTGGACTAAATCTGCCTTCTTTGACTGACCTCTATTCAAAGGAAGTATGATGTCAAGAAGTGCATATTCGTGTCCAGTCTCCGGGACTGCTAGGAAGCCGGTACTCGTTAATGACTGTTTTCCTATCTTTTTTCTTTTTTTTTCCCCCCTTTTCTTTTTTTTTTCTTTTTCCTTTTTAGTAGCATTTTTTTCCTTTCATTGTGTTTGGCCTTGACTTGGGTTGATTTTGTTTTTTCAGCTTTTTCCGTGCCGATGGACAAGATCAAGCCCCCCAAGAACTTCACCATGTTCAGGGAGAGCATGAAGGCCACTTTGGAGGCCTTCAAGGTTGGTCGGTCAATTGCGGATGTGACCCGCGAGGTTTTTCATGCAGTCTCTCCCACTGTGGCAGGTCAGACTGCTGCCCCTACTTCTTCCCAGGCTAAAGGCTTTTGGTTTGTGGCCTCCAGGGCCTCCACTCAGGGCAAGGCTCCAGGCTCCAGGCTCCTCCAAGTCTCCGGCGGCTTCAAAGCCCAAATCCACCTCCAATCCAGCCTCCCAGGAGCCCATCACCATCAGTGAGTCCACTGAGAGTGGCTCCAAGGGGGGACCGAGGTCGCTCTTCTGGCGATTTAGTCTCGCTAGGCTGCTACTGTCGTCGTAATTGATGGGGCTGCTGGCAAGTGAGCCGAGACTTCTAAGGCCTCCCCTAAGGCCGGGCTGTCAAGAAGGCACGCGCTGCAAGGCCTCCAGAGACTGCTATTCCTTCCCCTATAGACAAAGGGAAGCAGGTCGTGGAGCAGCTGACCTCAGCTCTCGACAAGGAGCTCCTCAACGCTGCCGAGGTGACTCTCGAGTCTGTTGCGACTTCTGTGGCCGAGATGCTATGCGAGAAGATGTTCGGGGGGGGTCTCCGACGTTTCTGACCCGTGCTTCCTTGCTCTCACCAACCATTTGGCCTGCTCTACCAAACAGTAGGTGGCCTTTCGTTTGCAGTCTCCGAAGGACTTAGGAGATAGCCTAAGAGAGATGCTCCTCATGGTGAGTCATCTTGCTTTCCTTAGGCGTATTTTTGTAAATTTGCAATGGGAGATAGCCTAAGATCACTTGAGCCCACAGCTTATCATAGAGCCAACTATTGGACTCAGCTCATGAGGATCTCAGTTATTGGACTTCAATGTAAATTATCAGCTCCATGTGAATTTCTGCCCCACCAAAAATTAGCAAAAACCTTCTCAAGCTCTTCACACGTTCCTTTTGGAAGCAAAAACAAGGATATAACATAATTTGGTATAGCATGCAACACAAACTTAATTAAAATTTCTTTCCCAGCCTTAGAAAGAAATTGATGCTTCCACTAATGTATTCTTTTCCACACCTTGTCTCTAACAAACTTGAAAATCTCCTTTTTATTATGTCCAATAGCTGTAGGCAAACCCAAATAATTACCTAGATTACCACGGTTAGCTACTCCCAATGAGCCACAAATAGATATTTTAACAGTTAAAGGGGTATTAGGACTGAAATAGATAAGGGATTTAGTAAAGTTAACTGCCTGATTAGAAGCCATCTCATAAGTTCTTAAAATTGATTTGATAGTCCCTACTTTCCTTTCTGTAGCTTTAAAGAACAAAACACTGTCATCAACAAAAAATAAGTGAGATATCATCGGAGCATCTTGTTTCACCATGCATCCATGAATTTTCCCCAAGCCCACACAAGCTTTGATTAGACAAGAAAGCACCTCCGCACAAAGAATGAATAAATAGGGACTAAGCGGGTCTCCCAATCTAAGACCTCTACTTGGATTAATTGGACCTAATATTTTTCCTTGCTGCAATACCTTATAACTTACAGTAGACACACACTGCAAAATCATTTGAACCTAAGGAGCACCAAAACCCATCCTGATCATAACCGCCTTCAAAAAAAACCATTCTAATTTGTCATAAGTCTTGCTTATGTCTATTTTCAAGGCTGCCATACCCGTTTTTCCTTACTTCTTCCTTCTAATTGAATGCAATACTTCATAAGCTATCACTAAATTATCTTGTATATGTCTCTCCGCAACAAAGGCACTCTACTCCGGTGAAATAATATCTGATAGCAATGGTTTCAACCTATTAGTCAGCATCTTCGCCATAATTTTATACAAAACTTGACACAAAGCAATGGGACGAAGATCCATCATGGTTTCAGGATTTGCCTTCTTTGGTATCAATACCAAAACAATTTCATTAAGTTGACGAGGAAAGCTACCACACACAAGACTAGAAATACAAAACTTCGAAACCTCACATTCGATCACATTCCAAAAGTGCTGGAAAAAACCAGGATTCAACCCGTCAACTCCCGGCGACTTGTCAACACCTATACTGAAAACTACTTGTTTAAACTCTTTAAGTGAACATGCCTCCATTAACAATACATTATCAACATCTGATACCACCTCCAACACATAAGATATGAGCTCCTACAAATCACATTCCTGGGAAGAATAAAGAGTATCAAAATAATTAATAATAACTGAATCAAGACCTGAATCCCAATTATACCAATCACCATTACTATTACACAGCTGCTCAAGATTCTTCTTCTTCCTCTCCGATGCTCTCGCATGGAAATATTTAGTATTGAGATCCCCTCCTGACTGTGCGGTTGTCGAAGCCGGTCAAAAATAACCTTTTTGGTTATCAACAATTTTACAACTGCAGATAGTAGCAAAAGGATCGAATCCACAGGGAATTGATACTTACCTATTTTCCTTATCAAGACCAAGTAAATAAACTGAAAGTAAAATAAAAGAGGGGTTTTAAGATTAATTGAATTAAACTAATACTGAAAGCAATAAAGTAAAATAAATAATTAAAGTAAAGAAATTTAATAATGAGAAAAGCTCTAGTTGAAGAATTGGATCCACTTCAGTTGTTGGGATTGATCATTGAAACTTAGGTTCCTTTGTTTGATTCAATAAATTAGTTATGGAGATGGAAGACGCTTCTCACCACCATATCCCTCCTTAAGCATAAATCAATTGGGTAACGTCCTCTAATTAATTACTAATCAATAAGTTGCCAAGGAACGTCCTTGTGCCTTTGGAATCTAACAACTGTCAATTGCATAAAGAAATAGAGAGACCTAATTCTAACTACCCGAACGCATGGTGATATTGCTAGATCATGCAATTTTCTTAGTTTTTACACCAAGAGTTACTTGTGTTTGAACAATTCAAGCAATTACATACTTAAAACTATCCAAATTAATAAATTATTACCTTGCAATCAAGAATCAATTGGCCCTATTGATCTAAACCACAAAGCAACAATGGAATTAAGCATGAAATTGCATAAATATTGAAAAACAAAAGATAAACAATGTATGTTCAGATCTCTCAATCCATAAAACAACTAAAGTTTCAACCAATCTTCAACTAGAAAAAAGAGTTTCAGCCACTCATGGCTGAAACAAAACCCAAAAATAAAGAAAGGAAGAAGAAGAGATGGTGCCACTTGCAATTCCGAATGTGTGTCAAAGGGAGTGTAGAAAAAGCATGGGGAGGCTCCTTATGTGCCTTTTTATAGTTGAAAGTGTTGCCCTAGGTCTCTTTGATGAGGTGGAGCCTTCTTTTGAATTTTGAATTTTGAATCTTGATTACTTGAGGGGCAAGTATGTCTTCTTGAGATTTGGCTTCCTAATAAGCTGAATTTTAAATTCTGAATTTTGAATGTGCATCTTTTTGAGATTTGGCTTCTTGAATAAGGGAAAGATTTCTTGAAGATTTGAAATTTGAATTTCAAATTAGTCTGCTGAATGTACTTTCCTTATTTAGCACTTTTTCTTATTTATCTTCACTTTAGCTGCAACTTGACTTGGGCAAACAACTTGTTCTCCTTTATCCCTTTTTAGGCAGTTTTAAAGGCATTTTCACCAAATTATCTCTTTACACTATTTTCTACAAAATAATATCAAAACCACATAATTAAGTAGAAAAAGTATAAATTAACATTAATAACAACATGATGAAATGGTCTAAATTTGGTTCTATCACCTCCCTTCAGCCAGTCAGCCTTAGCTCTTTGTTTCCAATATGTTTCACGCTAAAGCATTAGCTAGCCCAAACTCTACTTCGCTTTCAAAAACCGTCGATGATCTTGACTTGTCCTTCTTCCTCTGAGTCGGTTTAAAACCCTTCGACAATTATCAATTTCTGCCTTAAACTTATTTTTAAAATGTTTACTCCAGCTGTCTAACGCCTTCTCATAACAACTAAGTTTTCCAAGAAGACCTTCATTATTAACAACATTCTAGCATTCTTCCACAATTTCACGATAGTCAGGTTCCGAAGACCAGCGGTTCTCATAGCAAAAAAGATGTACCCAATGCCGAGGAACAAATACTCGCAGCTGCAGCAAAGTAGGAAGATGGTCTAAGGTACATAAATCAAGTGTACGAGCAACCGCTTGATTAAATTGAAATTTCCAGTTTTGTGAAATTAAGCACCTGTCTAATTTAGCATGATCCCTTCCATTCCTTCCATTATCCTAAGAGAAGCCATAACCTGCACAAGGTAAGTCAATCAACCCAGCAGTCATAAAAGCATCACGAAAGCCTTGAATCAAATTATACAGTTGATCTAAGCCCCTAATTTTCTCAGACGTAGAAAGAATATCTTTTTTTTTGAACCGGACGTAGAAAGAATATCATTAAAATCTCCCATGCACACCACGGCAAGAAATTAATCGTAACTAGGTGCTTCAATATCCCTTATGACTCAAAATGCCTGCTTTTGTCTGATTCTCTATAAAAACCAGTTAATATCCATGGGTCCAACCCAGCTAATCGAATCTCAGTATCAATAAAGGGATTAGAAGAATAAATTAAGTTAACATAATCCAATGCAAATCATCTTGATAGGCGGGTCCGGGCTCCAAAACCCGCCTTCTTCCCGTTTTTTGAAGCATTGAGATGTCTTGTAGTAGTGTCACTCAAATCCACATTCAATGGGCTTTCAATTCCCTCACCAACTTGACCTTCAAGCCCGGCCCGCCTTCTCTTGAGATCCGTTATGGTAATAAAATCAACCCATTCTCCTACTATCATCTCCTACTTTTTAAGGATCATTTTCTGGATTCTGAAGATCACCTTCTTGATTCACGGACATTCCATCCTCATTCCGCAAAACAGGACCTCCTCCTAATCCCTCATCGGAAAAACCACCAGCAAAAGAAGGTTCATCTCTAAGCCACTTCGCACCAATGAGATTGTTGCTCCTTATTCCTCCATCACGAAGATGGGCCCATATTTCCTTGGCACAGCAGCACCATCAGCTCGAACTAGCAAAGCACAAAATTTTTCACCATGCCCAATAAATCCCGCATGAGAAGCAGAAAGTTAGAATTCGCTCATAGACAAAATTAACAGTAATCCATTCATTCATTTTCTCCTTTTTCAAACGGATTGAATCTTTGATCGGTCTTCTGATGTCAAACTTCACTCACATTCTCCAATACTCACGCCACTTCTATAAGAAAGTATAATTGATACAATCAAAACAATAAATTTTATTTAGTTGTTTCTAACAATACTCTTGTCCTGTTAAATCATTAAATTAAATATTTCTGAACAAACTATTTTTTTTAAAAAAATAAAATTATTAACTATTAAATTAAATATTTAATTTAATTCAAAATTTCAACTCTAAGATTCACTTTTTTTTTAAAATTAATTCACTTATTATTAAATTTAATTTTATACACTGTTTTTATTATTAAGTAGTGATATTTTTTCTTTTTTTTTTCCTTAGTTATTAATATATTTGTATAATTAAAATTATATATAAGATTATTTAAATTCAGAGAAAATAAATTTTAAATTATTAAAAAATATTTTATGAGTAATATTAAATTATTTAAATTTAAAAAAGACTAAATTTAAATCTAAAAAATATGAGTATAATAGAAAATAAATAAGATTATTAAAGCTAAAATATCAAATTTACTTTTAAATTATACATACAGATAAAAAATACCCGATTTCATATCCAAATTTATCCTTAAATTATAATTAAAATATTAAATAAATCTATCACTAATTAAAATTACTTTTTTTCTCATTTTATTTAAAGATTATTTGGCCTTTTAAATTTCTTTATCCGCCACTATGAATAGATCTCTGTATTAATATCAAAATCTAAGGTATTTTTGTTCCAACTTTGCCACTGGTTCACTCTCAGCTGTGCCCTCATTCCCCTTCTCCTTCTTCTTCACGGAGGTGCTATCTAGATCTCTACTCGCCTTCATCGCTGGTCATCTCATTTTCATTTCATTGTTGGCGGCTCCTCATACTCTTTAAAAGTTGTCATTTTTTATTGTACAGCATTGTCAGCCTCGATCCCTTTCTCATGTCCAGAGAATGAGAAATTTAAAGCTGCGACATCGAAGGGATCAAGTTGCTAAACCCTTTCTTCGATCCTTTGTGGTTGTAATCTTGTTGGGTATTTGTAATATTATAATGGTGAAGTTGGATGTTCTTTGTTTGATTTTGTTTATTGTTTCTGTTGTCTGATTTATTAGTTTGAGCTGTTTGTTTGTATTTTATTATGAGTATTCGGCTTTTATTCTTGTTTTCGGCAATTGTTTTTGTTCTCATTCTCTTTTTTTTCATAAAAAATTTCTCTACATATTTAGAATAGAATAATATCATTTTGCAATGTGATCAACTCCACAAATACTGAATCGATTTAATTTTCGATTCAATTTGATTATTTTTTAATTTTAATTATAAAATTCTGTTTGTAGTTTTTTAAATTTATTTCTATTAAAAATAAATCAATTGATAAGTATTATGGTGATCGGGATTTATATATAAATGCATAAATTTTAAATTATATAATTAAAACTAATAAGTAATTATAAAAATAAAAATAATTAAAATGATATCTAGATTGATGGGTGTACAAAGTAAGATGCATTTTATCATAAATAAAGACGTTTTAAAAATTGTTTTAAGAAAGATAATAATAACTAATGCAAATGTAATATATAAATAAGTAAAATTAAAATGACAATAATAAATAATAAAGAAGTATATACTATTAAAAAAATAATTTAATTTATATATGAGAACTTAAGTGGTTCAAAAATTAAAAAAGAATAAAAAAAGGTAGCATGTTCAAAAGTAGAAATATAAATTTATTTTTAAAATAAATAAAATTTAAATATAAATCTACTAAAAATAAAACTATCATTAGAAAATTGAATTAAATATAGTTTATTGTAAAAAAATATTTCTAATAATAATAAAGAAAATTAACTATTTTAACTCTTATAATATAAAAAATTCACTGATTAAGTTTTAATTTTTTAAAAATGTGTTAAAATACCTTGATATTTTAAAAAGTCTACTAATCTATTTTTTTATTAATTTTATTGATAAATATTTTATTATTTAATCTGTGTAATTTTAAAAAATTTATTAGTTAATTTTTAAAATTTTTTAAAAAATTATTAATTAATTTCTCTATATTAAGAGTATTTAAATTTTTTTAATACTTAATTAATAGAAAAATTAATTAATAGATTTTTTAAAATATCAGAAATATTTTAATATATTTTTTAAAATTAAAAAATTAAATTTTTTCATAAAAATTAAATAATTTTTTTAATAATAATAATAGCCGTTGAATTGAAATAAAAATAAATTAAATTACATATATATATATATATATTAACAAAATTATTAATAACATAAAAAAGGATGGCATAATGTATTATACAAATTCTTTTACTGGTTGGACGCTGTTACAACTGTAATATATTTTATTTATAATTTAAAATTGATTTAATTGTTATTGCAAAATTTTAAAATTTAATTATTGAGTATTATTTTAATGAAATAAGATATTTTGATTAACTTATAAAAATTGAAAAAAGGTAAGAAACATTTACTTCTATCCCACTGGATATTTACTTTAATTATGACCCATTATGTATGTATATATATTTTTTCCATCCTGCTGATGGAAGTCAACTATCTCATAATTTTTATTTATTTTATTAATATATTAAAAAATATAATTATTTTTATTAAATTTTTAATTATAATCATTTTAAATATATTAAATTTTATTAAAATATTAAAAGATGTTAAATTTTTTTTTTTAAAAAATATAATATAATATAATATAATCATTATTCATATGTTATTATAATTTTAAAAAATGGATAATAATTTTTAAAAAAATGATAAAAATTATAAGCAAAAAGAATATAAAAAAGACAAGGTAGTATTTTCATTGTTTTTAAAGTAATTATTATTATTATTATTATTATTATTATTATTATTATTATACAAGAAAATTCAATTTATGTATTTAATTAATGAATTAAATTAAAATTTTAATTAATTGAAATTTTATGAATTTTTAAAATATTAATTAAAACAATTTGAAATTAAAATGAAATTAAAATATTTAATAGGTTATTGATTATAATGAATTAATCAAAATAAAATAAAAATATTTTTAAATACGTAAATAATTAATATATAAATAAGATATATAATAATAATTTTTATTTATAAAAATAATAAATATAACTTATTTTAGTAAAAATTATTATAAACTAATAATAAAAAAATAAAAAAAACTATTATAAATAAATTTTATTAATAAAAATAATAATTAAATATATTATTTAATAAAAATTTAATTATTTCAATTAATTCAGTTATCAAATTAAATGTAATTAACCGAAAATTGAATATTTTAAAACTTATTAATTCATAACTGAATTGAATTCAACCGGATTTACATCCACCAAAATAACTAAAGTTATTGGTTCAATTCCGTTCTTTAGTTATTAACCAAATAATTCAGTTCTAATTTTAGAAAATATTTTTTAAAGAATATATATTTTTCAAAATTAATATCATTTGTATTTTTATTTTAATATCCGGATAACATTTTTTTAATTTAATTTATTATTATTATTATTAGGTCAAATATCTACAAAAATATAATGTTTGCATTTATTTGTATTTTAATTTAATTTTTTAAATTTTAATTTAATTGGTCTAACTTTTAAATTTTGATATAATTTTAACTCATCTGTAAATTTTTAAATTTAATAATTTATGGGATAAATTAGTAGTTTAATTGATATGTCAGGTATATTATTACTATTTTTTAATTGATCAATTGATTAAAAAATTTTAATGTTTATATAATTTTATATTTTAATTCAAATATTTAAATTTTAATAAATTAATCTCAATATTTATATTTAAATATAATTTTAATTAATTTTTAAAATTAAAATTAAAAATAAATAATTTAATTATTAAACATGTAGTTAATATTTTCACAATGATAAATTTTATTTCATAATAATAATTATAAATATATTATTTAATTTAAAATAACAGTATATATAAAATAATTAAAAATAATATATTTATTATAAAATTTTTATAATTATTAATGCAAAATAGAATTTATCTATTATTAAAGCCATTAACTGTTAAATTATTATTGTTCATAAAATTAAATATATCCTTTAATTATAGTTAAATATGAATTAATATTATTTATATATATATGAAATTAATTTATATTTAAAAAATAAAAAATATTACATTTGACTTCCCATTTAAATTTTTATATTTTAATTTTTAAAAATTAATTAAAATTATATTTAAATATAAATATAAAATTAAATTTATTTAAAATTTAAATATTTAAATTAAAATATAAAATAATAACGTAAACTATCAAATTTAAAAATTCGTAAATTATACACAAACGTTGAACTTAGTTCAATCGATATTATTATTATTATTATTATTATTATTATTATTATTATTATTATTATTACCTGCTGTTGGCTGCTGCATTATTTAGCCCAAAACATTATGTTTTAGAATTGGTCATAAAAGCCTAAAATTAAATGATTGGCATGTAGGTTTAATTAATATTTAAAATAGATAAATAAATAACATATTTTAACACTAATTTAAAAATAGTTAAAATTATTTTAAAAGTTAATTATAATTATAAAAAATATAATATTAAAAGTTTTAATTATAACACTAGTTAAACGCACAATTTTAGTTTTTACCCATTATTTTAGAGATTAATTATAAATGTGTTGAATTTTATCATCTAAAAATTAAAAATTTTAAATATAATTATGATTAAATGAGTTTTTATATCTAATAATTCTTTATTAAAATATATTATATATTTATTAATATTATATAATTATCGCTAAAATAAATCATAAGTTATTATTATAAAATAAACGTAATAAGAATTTGATAATCTGTATTGCAGTCCTACTTGAAAAAAAAAAATTTCAATACCGAAACACTTGATTTTATGATCAATTACACTTGAATTTTACCGTATTTTCATGCTTACTCATAAATATCACAATAGTTATTGTAAACATTTACCATCTCAAATTTTTTTATTTATAAAATTAATCAATCACAGAATAGCTTTTCTTTCAACTGTATCATAAAAAAATATAATTGATTTATTCTATTTTGATTAACATTTTATCAAAAGTGGATTTTTCAGTTTTTTTTTTTTATGTTGATTCAGCTTGGAATAAGGTCGATCAAATGCTTTTCCTAACTAAAAATATCCTCTTAAACAATGAATTAGCATTTAATCAAATACAATAATACTTTAATTTTTTTTTTCATTTTAAATGTATTGCAGAAAATCATTTTAAAATAAATGTATTTTTCATTTCCATTTGAAAAAAAAAAGAAGGAAAGGGAAAACTTTGTACTTTTCTGATGGACAACCCAATTTTCGTATGCTTAAAAAAAGGATGAAAAGGTCCCTTAGCATACAGCAATATCAGCATAAAACAAAGAAACCTTACAAAAACTTCGGTTTTCATATGCAATTTCTTAATACACCCACAAAGCCATCTGCTTCGATTTCCAACATCCATGGAGAACAAGAAGCAAGAGACAAATAATGAGCCTGCAGAAGAAGCTCTCAACTACGCAGGAATTAAAGCCATGCCCTTCATCATTGGTAAGCAAGCAAAGTGTCTGTGTATGGTGCATGAATTTATAAAATTTTGCAGTAAACTAAGTTTCTGTCCTTAGGGAATGAGACGTTTGAGAAGCTTGGAACCGTGGGCTCTTCCACCAACCTGGCTGCTTATCTGACAACAGTTCTCGGGATGGATAGTGTCAGAGCCACCATGCTCATCAACATCTTTAATGGAAGTGCTGCTCTAGCTATTTTGGCTGGAGCTTTCCTCTCTGATGCTTATTTTGGACGTTACAGGACTATGGGTTTTGCTTGTGTCACCTCTTTCTTGGTACTTAATTTGGCTTTTATTACTTGCTCTTGCTAGTTTTAACTTCTTAGCAATTTTTCCAGTTTAAGTAAACATTAATTTGACTTTAACCCGTTTGGAAAATAACCAGCTTCACTTGGGGAACCAATTTTATCTCGACTCTATTTAATCTGTCCTGTGTGTTCAGGGGACACTGGTGTTAACTTTAACAGCTGCAGTATCCAATCTGCATCCTCCAAAATGTGTAGCAGGAGAGAGTAACAAGTGTGTTGGACCTACAGCTTGGCATTTTGTTCTCCTGTTAAGTGCTTCTGGCTTCCTAGTCATTGGAGCTGGTGGTATCAGAGCCTGCAGCCTAGGCTTTGGAGCTGATCAATTCAATCCCAACACTAAATCTGGCAAAAGGGGTATCACTAGTTTCTTCAATTTGTACTACCTCAACTATACATTCGCCGTGATGGTATCTCAGACTCTCATTGTCTTTGTCCAGTCAGACGTTAGTTGGGCTGCTGGGTTGGCTATTCCTGCATTTTTTATGTTCCTTTCTTGTGTTGTATTCTTTCTGGGAAGAAAAATTTATGTTGTAGCGAGACCTCAAGGTAGTCCTTTAACCAGTGTGGCTCAAGTACTTGTAGCTGCTGCAAGGAAGAGAGGGCTGAAGCTTCCTAAAAATCCAGCTTTTGCTCTTTTCAACTATTTTCCTCCAAAGTCTGTCAACTCTAAGCTTCCTCATACCGATCAATTTAGGTGAGAATCACCTCATTATCAATCATGCTTTTGCACCATATCAGCCAAGTGTTGGTCCAATTTTTTGTTTTCAACTTCAGGTTTCTTGACAAGGCAGCAATCATTACTGTTGACGACGAAATCAACTGGGATGGCTCAGCTACAAATCCATGGAGACTTTGCAGCATCCAACAAGTTGAGGAAGTGAAATGCTGGGTGAGAGTAGTTCCCATATGGGCCTCAACCATAATATCTAATATTCCTATAATCAAACAACATACTTATGCAATTCGCCAAGCTCTTCAGTTGGACAGAAGTCTAGGTACTAGTGGTTTTAAGGTACCTGCGGCTGCATATATAATCATTCCTATGCTAACTGTCACCATCTGGCTTCCTATCTATGGCCGAATTCTAGTTCCATATCTTCGAAATCTCACTGGTAAAGGAGGAGGATTGACATTACTCCAAAGAATGGGGATTGGAAATTTTCTTTCAATTCTTTGTACGCTGGTAGCTGGATTGGTTGAAGAACATAGAAAAAAGCTTGCATTTACTAGACCAACCCTTGGAACTGCATTAAAAGGAGGGTCTATATCATCAATGTCTGGTTTCTGGCTAGTGCCTCAGCTTGTACTTGCAGGACTAGCCGACAGTTTCAATTTTGTTGCACAGACTGAGTTCTACTTCAAGCAATTCCCAGAAAATACGAGGAGCATTGGTCGGTTTTTCTTTTTTTCCAGTGTTGCAGTCACAAATTATCTAAGTGGTTTCCTGGTTTCCATAGTCCACCATGCTACTTCAGGAACAAAAAGTGGAGACTGGTTGGCTGAGGATCTTAACAGAGGGAAATTGGATTGCTTTTATTACATGATTGCTGGAATGGGGGTTCTTAACTTCATCTACTATCTATTGTGTGCTAAGTGGTATAGATACAGAGTTGCTGAGGAAAATCAAATGGATCTGAAATCTTTCATCCCTTCTGATTTATAAATTGATAAGCACTTAGATGTACCAAGAACCCAAAAAGAATTAAAGGAAAAAGAGGAGGAGATCAAGCTTGTTGATATGAAAGTAGATCTCCGACATGATATTGTTCGCTTAATATCCCTTAGGGTATAGATCTATAAAATAAAAGAGACAACACTCAATGGTTGCACAACTTTTTCCATATTCAAGTCAATATGGGTAATGAGCAGAGATAATAGAATTATATCTAGACATGAAATTCTGAGATGGATAATATTCTATTATTACTAGTATTCTACCACTATTATGAATTATAAAACATCTAAATAATCATCGTGATTTTAATTATTAAAACTCAAATTTAATATATTTTAATATCGATTTACAACATAAATATTACAGGCTATATTTTATCGCTTCATATTTCCCTCTTTTCTTAAATTGATCGATCCTAAATTTAGAATTGATTAGTTGATTATCTATGTTTATAATAAACTGGGTCGATTGGAATTAGAGTTGACAATAGTAAATTTAATATAGTAAGATCATCTTAAATTCATGGTCTTTTTCTTCTCACTTTTTATGATGAGTAAAATATGATTATAAACAAAAGTAAAGGATAAAATAGACTACTCTTGAGAAAATAAATCTAACATATTCTAGTGAAATCATCAATGATTAAAATAAAATATTTATTTTGATTGAGCGAAGGAATTCTCGTGGGGCCACAAACATTGGTATGGACAAACTCTAATTTTTCTTTGGCTCTCGACTGATTTATAGGAAAAAAGTCTTGATGCATCTTTCCAAGTTGACAGGCACTACACACTTCACTATATAAGCTGACTTTAGGCATATCACTCATCATTTATTTATGTCGCAGAAATTAAAGAGATTTCAAATTGTAGTAACCAAATCTCTTGTGCCAAAATCTAAGAGTCATCAGTTTGGTACTATCAGAGCATTCTGAAACTGAATTCCAAGGAAAATTATTCCTAATCATATTAACTTTAGCAATTTCAATATCATTAGGGTCACAAATAGTGCACATCTTGTTTCTAAAGAGCAGAGTATAATCGTTATGAAGCATTTGGGCAACACTCAAGAGATTCTGTGTTAAGGTAGGTGTAACGACCCGAAAATCGGACCGCTACCGGCGCTAGGATCCAGGTTGGCTTAAGTGAGGTGGATTAAAAGTATCCCACATCGGAAAGAGGTAAGGAGGGGGGAAGCCTTATAAGGCAAGCCCCAAGAGACCCCAGTGGACGCGTTTTGGGAAGACAGGGTAGTAAATCCCTTGACCCATAAATAAAACTGTGAGGGGAAGGACGCTGGGCGTGAACCCAAAGCGGACAATATTCACTGGTGTGGGCCCAGAGGATGTTACAATTGGTATCAGAGCCTGGGCCTCATGAGTACGGTGTGCTGAGCGAGGACGCTCAGGCCTTATGGGGGGTAGAAGCCCCATGAGGTGGATTAAAAGTATCCCACATCGAAAAGAGGTAAGGAGGGGGGAAGCCTTGTAAGGGCAAGCCCCAAGAGACCCAGTAGACGCGTTTTGGGAAGACAGGGTAGTAAATCCCTTGACCCAGAAACAAAACCGTGAGGGAAAGGACGCTGGGCGTGAACCCAAAGCGGACAATATTCACTGGTGTGGGCCCAGAGGATGTTACAGTAGGTATATAAAATACATCTGAAAGAAGCATTATACTTTTTGTGGTATGGAAAGATATAGAACCAATTCCCTGAACTTGAACTTTATCGTCATTAGCTAAATTGATTTTTTTCTTGAAAGATTTGTCCAAAGTGCTAAATAAATTTGCATCTTTGGCCATATGACTAGTAGCACAGCTATCTAAGAACTAAGTGTCTGATGATGATGATGAAGAAGAAAGAATGTGAGAAGCCATAAAGAAGTGTTATTCAACCTTCCTTTTATCTTCTGCAAAATTTGCTTATTCTTTCTACTTTTGATTTCAATTTTTACTGCAATACTTTTCAATGTGCTCAATTTTGCTACAGTGGTTTCACTTAGCTTTCTTTCAATAATTTTTCTCCAAATGAGTTGTTCTGTTGCAAGTAGAGCACAATAGATATTTGTCTTGTCTGTCTTTTCACCTTCCTTGCCATCAACTTCCCTTTTGACATGATGATTTTGACTTTCACAACTTGTGGGAATCACCTCCTTTTGTTTTTGTTTGGCATAAAAGGCACCTTCAACAGCATCCTCTTGTCTTATTGCTCTTCTTTACTCCAAAGGTTGAAAGGAATTGATAAGTTAAGAGATAGTGAGTTCTGACAAGTTCTTAGAGTCTTCAAGAGAGGAAATTTTAATTTCAAACCTTTCAGGCAGACTCACAAGAACTTTCTCCATAATTCTACTCTCTTTGAGGTCCTCTCTGAGCAATCGGTTACAACCTTCATAAGTCTGTTAGTATACTCTTTGACAGTTTCAGATTCCTTCATTTTCAAAATCTCAAATTCTATTTCCAAATTTAAGACTTACATCTACCTTGTTCTATCACTTCCTTGAAATTCTTCTTTGATCTTATCTCAAGTTTCTTTGGCAGTGTCACATGCCATGATTCTTGCAAAAATGGATTCAGAAACAGTAGAGCGAATACAAGAGAGAGCTTTGTATCTCTTTGCTTGTTCCTTATATGATTCTTCGTTTAAGCAACTATTGGGTTGTTGGGCAATAGAGGAAGATCCTTATCAGTCTCTACAACTTCCAAAAGATCATATGCCCTGAGATAAACTTTTATTTTTACACCCCAAAATGCAGATAGCAATTGAGCAAAAAAAAAAACTACTAGAAGCCATTGAATGAATTCGAAAGTGTTTAAGGTCTTTTGGTGAGGTTCCTTATTTGTTTTCTCTCACTCACAGTCTCTTACAGAATGAAAACTAACTCTGATACCAATTGTAAAAGGCAATGGCAGAGCAAGTTTAGAGGGATGGGTAATTAAATAATTATGACTAAACATATTACCCATATAAATGTGACCTGATACATAATCCAAATATGAAAGTTCAGTGTATCAAAAATAACCAAATTAATTTCTTAGATACATCTCCCCTGTAGTCTAACAAATTTATACCCAGAATGTTATGTTCTTCAAATTTATATCCAAATTTGATAAAATATATTGAGGTATACATATAATTGAAATAAAGAATATGAAGACAAATCTTGTATCAAATTACTTTATTCCAAAGTATTTAAAGATTAAAAAAAATGAATATTGGCTCCTCATTATTTCATACATGGATATTGTACAACCTTAACTTTTCTCAACCCCAGCCTTTTTCCAGTACCTCAGTAGCATTATATCAACATCTCCTATCTGTAATGTAAACCAGTTCCAGGGAAAAGTTGGCTGCCAGAGAACTGCATTTTTTTTCTTTACTTTTTTGCTTCTGATTCTTTATGAACACCAAAAGGATTTATCTGCTTTAAGCTTAATCTGCGAGACAGTACATGCTAGCTGCTCCTCAGCTAATCTGCTCACCAATCAAATCCAACCCAACAACCAGAAAAGATAAACCTTGAAAAAGCAAGTAGTAGAAATGAACTCCATGGGCAGACAAGAGGCTTCTTGCTGCTGCAGTTAGCAGAAGAAAAGCAAGAGCAAGTTCCTTCCTGTAGATCCTATTTCTCTTTTTTACACGAGGTGCTTCTTGTTCCTGGAGTTTACTTAGCAATTCCAAACCAGACTCTGAATGTCTCCTATGTATTTTCTCTTCTTTTGAAGATTTGGATTCCCTCTCAGCAAAAGCTAATAAATCAGACTCTGATGATCTTCCTGTCTTCTTGGTCACAACCCATTCATAAGCGCTTCCAAGCTGAAATAGACCAGACACCATGGCATTGAACTTTGTTACAGACATGGTGTTCTCAAAGAGCAAGTATGGAACCAAGAAAGGGAAGGATTTTGGGGCAGGAAGAATATTCAAGAAGGACATGAAAATGGGTATGTAACAAATCACCCAAAGAGGTAGCTCTGCCTCGGGGATGAACATGGTCAATGGAAGTATTATACAAAATAGTGTGAATGAGTAAAAGGGAAGTATAAGTTTCCTCAAAAGAAAGAAAAGAAATATCAGATTTGCCTTCTTCCACTTTGATATCTGTGAAGAAAATAAAATAATAAAAAAATCAGTTATATAAAACTAGGCAGATTTAGAAGGAAATAAAGAAATTGTTTTTGAAATCATCCAAACCTTGGAAGTGATTATAGCTGGAAGGCACAAGCGGAACAGTTGCATGGGGCCAGAATGCCAGCGATGCTGCTGTTTCTTGTAAGCTTCATATGATTCTGGCAATTCACAGAGCACTTTAACGTCATTGAGAAAAATGAATTTCCATCCATTTAAGTGTGCTCTAACAGCTATGTCCATATCCTCAACAGTTGTCCTCTCAAGCCACCCTCCTGAATCCTCCAAAGCCTTAATTCTCCACACACCTGCTGTTCCATTGAACCCAAAGAAGTTGAGAAAAGCACCATTTACTTGCTGTTCCACTTCAAAATGGAAGCATAGATTGATGTTTTGAAGCCTTGTGAGTAAGTTCTCATCCTTGTTCACAAATGACCAGCGAGCCTGAACTAGACCCAACTCAGGATTCCCCTGTAACACATCATCACAATAGAGTTAAGAGATTACTCCATCTTTAAGATCATCAGGGATGAATTCTGCCTTTTGATTGGATACTAGATTTTACCTTGAAGTGAGGGACTGTTTGCTTGAGGAAATCTGGATTTGGCTGGAAGTCTGCATCGAAAATCGCGACGAATTCATAATCCTGGACATAGTCACAGCTCATAGCTGAATTGAGATTGCCTGCTTTATATCCTGTTCTAATTAATCTATGTCTGTAGATTATATTGATTCCTTTCTGACGCCAAGAAGAAACTTCATCTTTGATTAGAAGCTGCACGTTTCCATCATCTGAATCATCTAGGACTTGAATTAACAATCTGTCCCTTGGCCAATCAAGCTGACAAGCTGCAGAAATGGATTGTGCATACACCTAAAAGCAATGCAAATTTCCAATATCAGATCTGGAAATCAATAAGCTAAAGCCCGTGAAAAAGTTTGAGTTTAGTTTTTTTGGTTACCTCTCTCTCATTGCACATTGGAATCTGAACAAGAACCATTGGAAAAGTTGAAGGATCCTCAATATCATAAGCCTCACCATTTATCTCAGGCTTCAACTTCTTGTACTTAATCCAGAAGCAGCCGAGACAGAGAACTAGCCGGTCGAGAGATTGAATCAGGAACAGAACAGTACAGAATTGTGAAAGTTTAATCACCAGAGGGGCAATGTAATGAACTCTAAATGAAAACCAAGCCATATAAGACCATTGAACAAGACCCTGAATCTCCCATGGATGTATCAGATTCAAGTTCCATTTCTTGAAATGGGCAACAATTTCTATTACCAAAGCTACTATTGACATAGCAAGAAATGCTTTGATAAATCTGTACAACCTTCCTCTACTTCTGGGCTCCTCTTCACTCATTTCAGAGAAAGCAATGCGTTTCTTTATTGAGAGAAATGTGGATTTAAAAACCATTGCAAACCATGAAACGCAAGTGAGAGCTTTATAGATTTTGAGGAGAAGAACCCATGTGAATTGCTTGGGACTTGCAGCCTTTTGTTTCTCAGGAAACAAAGATGGATCTGAAGCATTGATTTCTACTATAGAGAAGTCCTTAGGCTTCTCCAAGGTGACAACAACTGAGTTTGGAGCCATTTTCTTTCAGCTTGAGCTCAAAATTCCACAGCAAGAACAGAGAAAACAGAGCAAAACTTGACACCCA